>NC_143576.1:13017916-13168292 GCF_048544385.1 Mastigoproctus giganteus
TTTACAATAACATTCGTTAACAATCTGTCTCATAGTAATACCGCGACATCTATGGGTTAAAAAGAAAACACAATGCAGTCCACAAGCTATAGATTCCCGATGTTGTATTACAGTCTTGTTATGAGTCCACTTGCGACTTTGCCTTTTCAGAAACGCCACAAAATCTTCGGGCGGGGGGCGGGCAAACGTGTCGAAGTAATCGGCTTCTTCTTCTTCTCCGAGGTAAATAGCTATCCAATGGGTTCCTGGTCTGTCGGATGGATCGGTGTTGACGACTAGAAGAAACGGTTTACTAAGAATGTTCGTAGCCAGTTCGTCGCGAGCACATACACTTATGGGGTAATCTTTAACAACACTTTCCAACAAACGTGCTATTTCTTCAGTGTTCATAATCCAGAAGAACCGACCTGTCTTTTGTCAGCGAAACCACGTTCTCGAATTCACTGTACAAGACGCACGTGACGTTTTCAGGCAATGGTGATGAAAATTTCAGTTCGAGACGTACGCTCCCCCGTTTCAGAGCACTAATGTGTGCACCAATGGCGTTTTCGTCCGGCGATAAATCAAAACCGTACAATACATTACCGAGTGGATACTCGGAATATGACAAATCGTTTCCGGTGTCTTCCGTCCATTTATTTAATGAAGAGAAGAGTGACAGATACGATCTCGTATACTGTCCTGTCTTGAAGTCGGGAGTCAGAGGTATTGACGGGTACTGAATGCCATCGGCAGTCACTTGTAAGTAACACAGGTTGAAGTGAGAGAAGTTAAAAGGATTACGAGAGTACGATCCATTGAAACCTTCACTCGACACCAAACCCACAATCACGCGCGATGGAATTTGTCCTAGGAATATATTATCACGTGTGGAATCTACCATTCCTTTGGGAATAGAAAAGTATGTCACGTTCACGCGATTAATAGGGTACACGATCGGGTTCTTCTCTAAAACATTGATGTGTGCTAGTTGAATCTGAGGATTCAATTTCACTTTACGTACGAATAACGTTGCTTCCATAATGTTCAACTTGGCAGTCGACGAATCGTTGGAAAGCAAACAAAATTCGGGGGAACTTCTTACCAGTCGTAAACGGAGGGAGACGTTATTCACTATGTATTTAGATTGGTGACACAGATCGAGTCGAAGTCTTCCTAACATCTCTGCAGTTTTCGATTTTGAGAAGAATTTCAATCGTTGGTACATACCACTGTCGTCCTTCTCGAACATCTGTTTAACATCGGTGTACTGATCTTTGACGTACATCTCAGTTGTCAGTTGCGAATTCTTGGCTTCCCGTCCATAGTTAAGAAGTGTTTCCAGGTATGCACGATAAGGGTACGTATTCGATGATGGGTTAATCAGTTTGTCTTGTACAAAGAGATCGACTTGACTGAATAGAGAGTGAAAGAAATTGTTAACGACTCCTACTTTATCATTTTCTTCCAGATCTTTTCCATCGCTTCTGGTGATTCGCACCTTCAACCGCAAATAACTTTTCCCGAGGTCTAGATACTCTTCCGAAGTCCCCGGAATATAGAATTCGATCGGGCCTACACTATCTACAGATGCCAGAGGAAGGAAAGTAATATACGACGACCGTTCGACACACATATTAGTGGCAGGTTTACTGAAAAGATCCAGCTCAGACATCATAACTTCCATCGAAAATATCGCGACGTCTACGTTTACCACCTCTCTGATTACGCACCTTGTCTTTAATGGCTTGCCCGACTTCTGATACACGATTTAAAAACGAACGTTTAGGTGGAACACCTGATATGACATCATCAACGATATTTCGTCCTGCCGAGAGTACTTGTCGACCGATGAAAGCTGCTGCAGGTTTGAGTATAGGTGTGAGAAAGCGGAATGCAGTTCGGAAAATGCTTCCTAATCCGTGACCTCTCTGGATGGAGGGCCCAGCGAAGTAGGGGTTCCCCCCTGCTTGCATTGTGTAGTAATGGACGTACGCATTCATCGTTCACGGAAATGGAGTTTAATTGTAGTCTTTCCCTCACTGAACGGTACGAATTCACCGCTATCTGTACGCACTTGGATGGTTACTGTATGGAACGTGTTTAACTGGAGTGGGTAATAATCTAAATGCGAGAACTCTCCGTTATTGGAAAACGATACGACACGTAACAGTGGCGCTTTCGTATCGCCTACAACCTGATCCTCAATTAGGTTACAATAGACGAAATAGGAACTGACACCCCTATATATATCTGCCTGGTACTTAGCGTAAACTCTACCTTCTAAGTCTCTGCCTAGTTTTTCGAAACCTAGCATCTGACCGAGCCCTGTTTTTGGGAAGCGAAGGTAAACCGATGGATCGATTTCGATAGACACTATACCTATGGAGTTCACTTTTGCGTCGAGTTGGGGTGCCAGCTTCATCATGGCGTTAAGCACCTGTGGTATACTTTTGTAGCTCCCTCGTGGCAGTTTACAGACCTGAACAGCTTCTGCTTTCACACCCCGATATGTGATCGTTCTATTGGATGCTTCTTTAGGCAATGTGATTTCCTTCTTGGAAAGCCACTCGCCGACGTGATAATTTCGGAAAATATAGAACCCTCCTTGATCCTCGCTAAATGCCTTATCGAGACCTATAACCCGTGTAAAAGCTTTAGAGATTTTCACAGTACTCTCGTTCTTCACCCTTAACGTGAACTGTTCTTTCGTTCCGTCAGTTTTCACTTTCAGTTGAATGTCACTGTCGACAGAATTAATATCATCGATAAGTTTTGAGGAATTGGTATACATTTCTTTTAATACTGTCATCGCTCTGACTTCTTTTTTCTTTTTGGGGTACAGAGTGAATATGTTCCATCCATCGGAGATATTATCCCATGAAAGAGAGAAGTGTACTTCGGCAAGTGCTACTTCCCACTTGCCAGAGAGAGAAACAGCATTAGGCAGTTCCACTGTGAATTGTGACTGAGAATTTCTGGGATGTAGATCCATACTAGCATTACTGGGAAGTGTAAGGAAAAACATCTTGTGAGCTGACCCAGCTATTGAAGCTTTGTGGGTAGCCTAACCATTTGACTAATAACTGACGTTGTCCTCTGACTGTCTTTTGTTTAAGTACCTTTTCGATGGGGTAGACGTCAGGGGGTACATTATCGTCAAAGTTAACTTTCTGTAACTGTGTTTCGTAAAACGTTCCTTCTATCTGATCACCATCACGGCCTGTCACACTGTACACAACAGGGTTACGCTTCAAAACACGTGTAATAGTAAACACTTCTCTCGTCCAATTCCCCCAGTAACCTTTGCGAAAAGGGTGAGACCCGCTGCTCAAAACAACTCTATCTCCGATTTTAAATTTCGGTTTCAGGGTTTTGGTACGGTTGTAGTAGAGTCTATTATACACTTCTTCTTCGTTAGCAAGTGTGACTTTTACAGGGGCCATACCAATAGAACGATGGGTAGTACGATTATACGTAGCCACAATATCGTCGAGTACGTGAATATATTTCTGACTTTTGGAATAAGAAATCCACTTATAAATTTTTTCTTTGAGTGTACGTATGAACCGTTCGGCAATAGCTGCCTTCTTTTCTGATCTTGTTGTATAGAAATTGATACTAAGGGAAAGGAATAACCGACGAAGAGGAGCATTAGTGAATTCTTTTCCTTGGTCGGTGTTAACGCAAAATGGTGTTTCTTCTTCGAAAATAGATTTGAATGCCTGCACCACCTCGTTGGCTTTTTTGCTTTTCAGTTTTCTGACCCAAGAATATCGCGAGAAGCAGTCCACACAAACCAGAAGGTAACGATATCCATCGTTTGAGTCGGCGAGAGCCGACAGGTCACCTAGGTCACATTGAAAAGTGTGATTAAGTCCGGGAACTTTAATTTGGTTTCTCCGAAAATTAATTCTTTGCTGTCGATGTCTCACGTAAGTAGGTTGACTAGCTAGGAATTCGCGAACAACACGTCTGGGTAATTTAGTATGTTTTTGAAGAGCATCAATAGAACTGAAACTACCTATTACTTTAGGATTATAATAGTCTGCTAACATTTCTCTATCTCCACAGGTAGGAATGGACAGTGTCGAAGACATCGCACTACTTATATTTGTCATCATCCTGATAGTGATTATTATTATCTCGGAACAGCAGCTTGAAGATTGGAGGATGGACTGCTTCCACACATCTGAAAATGTTACTGTTTGTTCATAGATGTACCTTTTTAAAAATTGTTCATTAAAAAGCAGAAGTTTTCTTTGGTGTTTGAGTTTTTGATTTAAGGAAACGAGTCAATAAAATGGTTAACACACATAAGTTAAGACAATAATAATAAAAAGGCTCTAATTAAAAAAGTATCTTCATATTGAATCTCTAAGGAAACGAACCTATAAAAGTTTTACTCACACACAAGAAAAAAAGACTCAGGTGGATTAGTTAATAAACACTACGACAATGAGTTTTCTTTTTATCAAAGGATCAATAAAGGTTTAAATCTATGAGAAGACACTGCGAAAGAAAATATTTTTTGTCACTTTTAAAAATAAAAAGTGTCTCATACTGCGACATTACACAATTAACACAAATATTCCGATGACATTATTTGATATGTTTATCGCTTCAGTAAATAAAAAGTGATGGAGGAAGTCATCATGCTGGGACATTACACAATTAACACAAATATTCCTACAAGAATGCGTGTTATTCTTCTGGAATTATACAGTTGGGTGTGGTGGCCTAGAAAAAAAAAATTAGCAACACCGGACGTGTAGACCGTTTTATATAAAAGCTGGGTACAGTCTGTCGTGACATTCACCGTTTTTCGGGTCTCAGCTCAACTACAATTCCAAAAAAAAACTCGGTAAGCAAGTGGCGCCATCTAGGGAGAGAAATGAGAACTAACTATCACTTTCACACCTGTACTTGGAGTATAGTATGCAATTGAGTTTAAATCACTCCAGGTATTATGCAATTGAGTTTAAAACCATTTAGACTTTATGTAAATGTGTTTGAACCCCCAACATATCTAGTTTTGAGTTTGGGATATTAGGAAATGTGTCAATAAAAAGGTTTACACACAACTTAAGAAGATATACTGTAATAAAATGTATTTTCAAAAAAGTTTACATGCACACAAGAAAAGACTCAGGTATGATAATAAAAAAAAAAAAAAACTCGGTAAGCAAGTGGCGCCATCTAGGGAGAGAAATGAGAACTAACTATCACTTTCACACCTGTACTTGGAGTATAGTATGCAATTGAGTTTAAATCACTCCAGGTATTATGCAATTGAGTTTAAAACCATTTAGACTTTAGGTAAATGTGTTTGAACCCCCAACATATCTACTGACTACTCTTTTTCTCCTCGAAGAATGTACCAATTATGAAGTACCAACATATGGGAATTTGATAAGAATTTCATCGATAACTCGTAAAGATGACGTAACCCGTGCCAGACAGCGATAGATGTAGAAACTCCCATTTGGCCGAAAATGAGCTCGTGGGTGTAAAAAGTTTTCTAAGTCCCCGTTATCCGCTTTCATTCTACCAGAAACGGCATGGCGAAATCAGGTCACTGTTGGGAATCGCATGAATATAACTGGTAGCACTTTGACCTTGGGCGCCTCCGTAGCCAGGTGGGAAGGAGTAGCAGTGCATAGCACACGCTTCTTGATGTAGACTGGGGTTCGAGCCCGTCACCACCAAATACGGAGGATGCGGAAAGGTCAGGGAATGACCACCGCATATTCCCGGAGCAGTATGGCCTTAGTTGCTAATGCTCCTAAAAACCAAATAACAACAACAACAACTTTGACCTTGTAAGGAATCCATTGCTGGAGAGGAGCAAAGCAGACTGTTGTTGTGGAATATCTGTAGCCTTGTCTGTAGGAGACGCGTGTACAATTCATGTGGTAGCATCGGCCACTGCAACCGGAGATCGTTAACAACAGCTATTGCAATTGGGTCCCGCCCCTCTGCTGGAAGTTCCAGACAAGTCACTTGTTTCATAGAATTTCTCATTTTGAGTAATCCACTTTGAGATAACAACAACTTTGACCTTCTAAGGAATCCATTGCTGGAGAGGAGCAAAGCAGACTGTTGTTGTGGAATATCTGTAGCCTTGTCTGTAGCAGACGCGTGTACAATTCATGTGGTAGCATCGGCCACTGCAACAGGAGATCGTTAACAACAGCTATTGCAATTGGGTCGCGCCTCTCTGCTGGAAATTCCAGACAAGTCACTTGTTTCATAGAATTTCTCATTTTGAGTAATCCAATTTGAGATAAGAATCATCTTAAGTTTTAAGTTAGGCTGCATTGCATATTTCAGAGAGAAGTGGCATTATGATAAAAGACTGTTACCATTCCCTCTCTGTTGCCTAAGCAATTGCATATAAAGCTAAATGATGTCAGGTTTAGAACTGCTTCCAGATGTTCACGGTACATTAAATCTTGAAGCATATTGATCCGTGTTTCAGTTATGCATAGAAATTCAAAATCAACTGCAGAGATTTTCAAGATGTTGAGTCTAATTGGTAAGACTGCTACCATTATAGTAAAAATTGTAAGAAGTATATGTAATTTGTTCTTGTAGATTTTACTTTAATTATTAGTGTCATGTTCGTGCCTGCTTGGAGCGAATAGCGTATTTGGTAGTTCCAGGTGGTCGTCCACCCGGCCAACTTTTATATGTGAGCAAGTGAATGAAAAGATCTTGGGCATATCTGGACTGCCATGATACTCTCGTCTTGATTCTCAGTGTCTGGGAGGATGGATTATTCTTTATAATCTTAATAATTTCTTCTTTATAAGTGTCTTCTGATTGGACGAGGTATATTTATGAAGATATATGAGAATGAATTTATGAGGCTTTTGTTTTTTTCTTTATACCATCTAAGCCCTCTTAGACAGGTCAGTTCATGCTGCCGACTGTTCGTACGCATGAACTTATCTGTCTAAGAGGACATGGAGGAATTATTTCTTCCGTATGTGTTTAACCTAGTCATACCCCACTAGGTTAAACACATACGGTATTTCTTCCGTATGTGTTTAACCTAGTCATACCCCACTAGTAGATCCAGAGGGATATATGGGATACTGCTTTGGTTGAGAACGAAGAAATTATGGATGATCGCATAGGCAGGGTTGAGCTATTTAGTGATGATAGTTCTTTATGGGTTTCGAATGTGGCGACGATATCAATCTGTACCCCACATCGATACCGTTAAAGTCCAGAAGTTGGGTATGAAAGGTTACGAGGCAATCAAACAGACTATAGTTTTAAGAAATGATAGTTAAAAAATTGCAATGAGATTTTGAAAACTGTTTTCCAACTTTGAAATGGCTAATAACAATGGTTTCTATTGATAGGGGAGGTCTAGGTGGCAGATTTACAAATTACAGATATTAGACATTTTCTCTACAAAGTGCCCAATGTCATTTTGCTCTGAGAATCTCACTGGTTAATGCTAACAATCTTTCCCAGTCTGGCAGATCTAAAATGCAAATAGAAGTAGGCAAATTTGGGTGATTTTTAATAACTGGCGATACATCAATGTCCCAGCCACATTGTGAAGGTGTCGTGAGGGGTAGGCAGGTCTCTTATATCGTAGTATACGATTGCACCTATTGGTAGAATCAAGTCCATCGTTCACCAAAGACGCTTAATTATCAAGCCTAGCTGTCTCGACATTTTTGACAGTGTGGCACTTCCAGATTTTAGTGAATTTTACTGAGTGAATTCATCGAAACGGGGTGAATTATCTTGACATACTGGAAATTATATGCAACGGTACAGTTACAACTGCCTAATAGCGGCCTAAAGTTTGGAAATGTTCTATTGAGATACTCTTGGATAACATGGAAGTGTTAGTTCAGAACTCCCAAAACATCAAAATCTTCATGGCTGTTATTTCATTTCAAAATGCACAAACTGCACATATTCAACATCTGCCCGTTAAAGTTAAGAGTTTTACCGCAATGCTGCTCCGGATTACCAGACAAGACTGGGGATTGAACGCCAAAAACCTACATCTATTTTATAATGCTGCCATAATCCCAATTACAACCTATGCTGCCAGTCTATGGTTTAGACGTACTGCGCTCAAAACTGCGCAAACCAAGGTATCCACTATTCAACGTTGTTTTCTCCTTGGCCTACTTTACGTTTGCCGAACAGCATCAACTCCAGCTCTACAGACTCTTGCAGGCGCTATGCCACTTAACTTGCATGTTGTGTTTAGAGGGCTTTGCTTTTACATCCGTAGAGGCATTTCTGCGGAAATTCAGGGAATCGTTGTTAACCCACAGGCTGATTCCAAAACCGAAGGAACCTAATGCTGAAATTTGTTGGTCAACATCTGACAGAAGAGATGGAATTCTACCGAAAAAGGAGCCACTACAGAAAAATTCGTTCCTAACGTAACTGCACTACTTTCATCATTCACCAGAAAATGGTATTCACCCTCGCTGTTTACCTCCTACATACTAACTGGACACGGTTCTCTTAACGCAAAACTTTACCAATTCAGATTTTCTAATACGGTCTCCTGTCGATGTCGGCTACCGGAAGACTCCTCTCACGTCCTTTTTGAATGCTCCATTTACGAGGACCTAAGATTGGCTTTTAAGGCAACAGTTCCAAACTTGTCTCCTAGATGTGAGGAGTACTCATATCTATCAACAATTTCTAGGCCGTTCAAATCTTCTGCAATGCTGCTTTTAATCTCAGGATGACTATCAACCTCAATATTAATTCAAGCAATCAGACTTGAAAACACATCATAAATGAAAATGCAACCTGTTGCCTCATTTGTCGTCCTGATGACGTAATCTCCAAATTTTTGCTGGTTTTTAAGAACACACGAAGATTTTAACAGATGCTGCATCTTTCTGGTTATTCATTCTTTATCAAGACTCTCCACAACTAAATCCTTCCTCTACACCAGCGATTTCCAAACTGGGAGGCGCTCCTCCCTGGGGAGGCGCGAACTAGTGCAAAAGGAGGCGCGAAAAGTTTAACAGAAATGTAATTTTCATAACATAACATATATAAATAAAAAAATATATATATGAGTTTAATAAACAAAAGCAAACCTTCAAAAAAAATAGTTTCTGTTCCATAAAATGCATTGCTAGCGTCGTATCACGTTTCTTACAGAATCGCGAAATGTAAAAAACCACACACAATAGGAGAAACTCTAGTTTTGCCGAAGAACTAGAAATTGCATAATTATGGATGTTTTACTTCAAGGATGGCGCCGGGAAAATTTTACAGGTCAAGGGAGGCATGGGCTCAGAAAGTTTGGGAAACGCTGCTCTACACAGTGATACCGTCTTCAACCAGTGACTTCTGATACCACTCCAGATTAACAGAACAAATTTATATTTAGAACTTGTTCCTGCCTTGCAGATCTTGTTTTTGGATGACATTACTGTTTGACTGTACACTTTTTCTCCATGTGGACTACTTTGGGCAGCACTGGATACAGACGTGAACGAAGACATGGATAAAGACATTTAATTTTTATTGATTTTTTTTTACTTTTTGCTATTTTCTTCATTTCTTCGTCTTCTGCTGTCCTGTCTCCTGGAAATGATTGTGTGTGCGTGCGTGCGTGCGCGCTCGCACACACGCGCTGTTGCCGGCTTGCTGGCACGAAGGTTCTTTTCAATGATTCTAAACTCGCTTTGGACAGTCAGTACGTTACTGTTGAGGCTGGCCATGGTACACGCGTAGTTGTGGCCTACCTTCCCGTGGTGTAGACGGACACCACGGGAAGACTTTCCATGTGATCGCCTGCCTGGTAACAAAACGGCCATAAACAACTAAACAACACACACTCTCCACAAACATAATATTACACACATTTCTGGCCTTTTACAGTGCTCTGTAATCATCACAGTGTACAAAGGCGGAGTTGAACTGTCGTTCTGGTGTCGTCCTACATAAGATACTAGACATGTCTACATGGGTATTATTTCATAGGTATTATTTTTAACGAAAATTGGGAAGATATTCTTGAGAAAATTCTACGTATTCATTTTCAGCAACAGTAATTCACAATTATTATTTTGAAATAATTATAAATCAGATGTTTAAACAGCAAGTTTTCTGTAATGTTAATTTTGTTATTCTAAATAAACAAATAATTGTATACCGATTCTATAATTGTTGGATCAGCTTTTCGGTTCATCAATATCCGTATGGCATCTTCTCTGCATAGCTCGGCTGCGACATGTAAAGCTGTGGAGCCATCCTATGGAAGAAAAGAGAAATGATCAATAAACAGTAAATTTGGATTATAATTTTATTCATTAACATAATTTATTTTGTTATGTTAATTAAAGTAAACTGAATGGTAGGCCCATTTGAAAGCTGAATTGTTAGAATTTTTTTAAACATAATCTGGTCCTCAAATACGTGATCTCAGGTGTCGAGGACCGTATTGTTCCTTTAAACCCGTTCGACAGAACACACACACACACACACACACACACACACACACACACACACACACACACACACACACACACACACACACAGGTCCAGTGTTTACTAAGCTGTTTTATTTGCCTGTCGTAGCAATGAATTTGTATGCTACTCTCACTGCTGTAGGTATAAAAAGAAATTTAATTAATGTATTCATAAATAAAATTGGAAATCTTTATGCGATTTTTTTAAGACCTTGACCGAGTTATTCGGTATCGGCCCATGTTATTTTATTTATTTTTTTCCCATTCTGGAAACTCGGTATTTTCGTCAAACAAAGGACAGACCGAGCTGCGAACGCACTCAGTTTACAGACATAATTTACTGTGGCTGTATATGCTACTTGCTCGGGTAAAAAAAAAATTGAAAATTTGTGCTACTCTTCCTTAGTTGCATTCAGTTTGTGTATTATTTCTAATGTCCGGTCATGGCTCTGTCAACCATACATTAACACAGTTAAGTGTTACATGAAAATGATTTGTGTTCATGCGGAGAAGATCGAAATGAAGCTGTTTACTTAGTGCCCAAATTCTGTAGACTTGAGTTTGCCTCTAGAAATATTTATTCCAAACATCGATGAAAATAATTTGAACATAATTCTGCAGGTGTCCGAGATCCTCAGAACTCTTTCTCATTTCTGTATAAACGTAAATACAGTGTTCGATTGTAAAACAATAGAACGCCTATGGGCTGAGCGAGAACTTCAAGTGCCTGGCCGGCACGTCCAAAATAGGTAGCTCTGCTCATCACATTTCTGCCGGAGCAATGGAAGACTATGCTCGGTGCAGTCAATCGTTCGGTGGTGGAAAGCCTACCCAGGTGGTTACACTAGGTGTAAGTCCCAAAGCAATTAAGGCTTTATCACAGTGTTATATCAGTATATTGTGTCGGTTTGCTATTTGCTGTACGAAAAATCCATTTGCGAGAGAAAGATTATGCAACTCTCGCCTGAGACAGATTAACTCAGCCGAGCTCTGAAGGAACCCCAAAAAAAAAAATTTCATACATTATTGACGGAGTTTGAACTCAGGCCTTTTTCAACCGGGGTGGGCCGACGGTGATCAGAACTACTGTGCAATCCATTTGCGACAGAAAAATTATCCAACTCTCGCCTGAGACAGATTAACTCAGCCGCCCTCTGAAAGAAGCCTAAAAAAAAATTTCATGCATTATTGACGGAGTTTGAACTCAGGCCTTTTGCACCGGGTGTGGGCCGACGGTGATCAGAACTACAGTGCTACCCCACAAGGCTCTTACAAATAGATTATCAATCAATTATGTAGAATCACCCTTGTGGGTTGCACGGTTGGTATTTTGGCATCCTCCTCACACCGGGTGAAAAAGACCTGAATTCAAGTCTGGTCAATGACGTGAGGAATTTTTATGGACATTTTTCACAACTTGGCCTGAGTTAGTCGATATCAAGCAAGGTAACATGGTTTTTTCTCCCGGAAACTCGGGTTTTTCGTCCAGCAAATAGAAAATCGACCTCAGAACACGCAATTTACAGCCAACATACACGAAGCAACATGGCTTTAGTCGCTAATGCGCCTAAAATTCTACAACAACAACGACATAGTTATTGGTTAAATTTGCTGCTTAAATAAAAATCTAGTGAGCATTTTCTTTACCTTGTTGATTATTTTTACCAAAAAAAAAAACAAAAAAAAAAAAAAAAAAAAAAGAGGGAGTGATACATAAACCAGGAGGCTTATTATCGGGAAAGAGACTGAAGGCTAAAATGTAATTTGCATTTTTTAATAATCACTGAGTAAACGTCTATACAAAAATTATATAGGCATCCTCCTCACACCGGGTGAAATTTCCAGTCAATTGATGCAATTTCTGCATCAATTGGAAATTCTATGGATAGGATTTCCAGTCAATTGATGCAGAAATTCTGATAAATGTATGCAGTTATCAAACGAACTATTTGTTTGTTTGAAATATTACTTTATTACCTGCAGCAATCCGAGAATTCTCTGATCAGTATATACAAGTACCGCCCTCCTTGACAGTATAGTGGTTTCTCCACTTGCACTCGTTGGGAGAGGTCAGAATTTGGATCCTGCCGCATACCAGGAGAAATTCTTAACAGCCTCTTTAATTGAGGTCCAGTTAGTCACTTTCAGGCAGAGGCTCTCTTGTGAATTTTTGTGGGTTTTTTGTTAGTGTGAACAATATACGAATCGGCCTGTGAACACACACACACATACACACTTCTAAAGACTTAACAGATTGCAGCAATATGACTTAAGATGCTGGTGTTGGTTTTTTTTTCCTTTTTTATGAAAACCCCAAACACGAGAGGTATTAGAACCTATAGTACTTAGTACCGTGCTTGCTTGGATTGGAGGTTGAGAGGACGAAAAAATATATTTGTTGACATTAGATTTGAATTTCTGTAGACTGTAATTTTCAGGAAATACGCATGAAGGAAGGTTGTTCCAGAAAACGGCAGTTGAATGAATAAACGATGAAGATGAAAAGTTGGTTCTGTGAGTTTGAAGTTGGACTTTGGATGTTGGCTGGTGGCGGCACGTGTTCGGACTGTTTTGAAAGAGTGAGCGAGAATTATAGAAGCCAATTCAGAAGAACAGTGCCCATGGAAGTATTTGTAGAAGAGGCATGCAGCAGAAGCAGTACGTCTATGAGAAAGCGAATGGAGAGACTCTGTTAGAGATGAATCATTAATTAACCTAACTGCCCTCTTCTGAATGGAATCAGCAAGCCTGAGAGAGGTTTTGGGGGCACCACCCCCAGATGTGGGAACAATAATCCATGGCAGGGCGGATTTGCGATTTATACAGAGTGAACAGCTGTTTGGAAGAAAGGTAACGCTGAGAGCGAAGGAGAAAACCATGTTTTTTAGATGCAGAGGAAGCAGTATTTGTAATGTGCTTGTGCCAAGAGAGATTAGAAGTCAGAGTAATCCCCAAAAGAGATATATCATTTTGCCTAGAAATCGGAGTGTCACCAAAGATAAGCATAGGAGCAGAAGAATCCTTTTTGCGAGATATAAGACAAGACTGAGTTTTAGAAGGATTGAAATCAACTGAGTTGTCTTTGCCCCACCGGATAATTACCTGGATATCGGCATTTAAGGAATTGGTAGCTGATATTCGAGAAGTTGAAACTGATTGAGCAGAGCAAGGTTTTTCGAAATGGAAAGTGGAATGCAATGTGCTATCATCGGCAAAACTATGGATAGGATTTCCAGTCAATGGAAGAAGGTCATTAATATACAAGATGAAAAGAGTGGGGAAAGAACTGAACCTTGAGGACATCCCCATTAGTGGAGAAGTTAGAAGAGAGAGAGAGAGAGCCATCTACCATCACCCTCAGTGTGCGATCAGAGAGAAAACTGGATAACCAATTACAAAAAACAGATAAGATGGAAGCTTGTTTAGAAGATCGTTATGCCAAACACGATCGAAAGTCTTTGAGATGTCAAGAGCAACTGCTTGTGTTTCACCGAACTTTTCCATTAAATTTGTCCATAAATGGGTAACAAGCCAGAATATCACCAATGGATCGACACTGATGGAATCCATACTGGCGATCGTTGATCAGATGGAAGGTTTCTAGGTAGTTTAAGAGTTGGCTGTTAATTGATTTCTCCATTACTTTAGAAAGAGTAGAAGTAATTGCAATGGGACGATAATTGGATGGGAGGGATTTTTCACCCGTTTCAGGAACTGGCTGAATATGAGCAAATTCCAAGCAGAAGGAAAAATACCTTTGGAATAAGAAAGTGAAAAGAGGCGACAAAGAACAGGAGTAATTCAGGAGCACGGGTGTTGAGAACAGTGAAGAAATACCGTCAGGACCTGTAGCTTTCTTAGCATCGAGATTCGTCAAAATCCTTCTGACATCCTTTTGACGGAAGACAACAGGAGGCATTGAATGGAGTGTGTTGGGAATGGTGGGAGGTGTTTTACCAAGATCATTAATACATGAGTTGGAAGAAAAATGGGATGCTAGCAGGTCAGCTTTATCCTTGGCCGAAGTGACAACAGAACCATCTGGTTTTGCAGAGGTAGGATCGGAGATGGGAAAAAGTTGCGGCCAATAGCTTTGGCAAGAGACCAGAATGTTTGCCTACCATTAGCGCAAGAAGCAAGTTTTATATTCTTAGCCTGTTCAATATCTAGTTTGGACTGATTAATAACTGCTTTACAATTGTTGCGAGCTTTAGTGTAGGCAGAAAATGAAACTGAAGAATTGGAAACAAGCAAATTAACGATATGCAACATTCTTCCCTTGAACAGCCTTAGCACTTTTATTGGAAAACTACGGTTTAGATAAAGCACGAGATTTTAAAGTGAAGTGTGGAATAAAGGATTCCATTCCTACAAGAATTTCACTTACACGATCAGAGCAAACGTTGACATCAGAAGTTTCGAACAGTAGTCCGACCAAAGAAATGAAGAAATCTCGCAGGTCATTCCATTTTGCATTCTTGTAATGCCAAACAATACGAGGTTGGGAACAGCCATGAGATAAAGGCTCCATTGGAGAAGAGACAATCACCAAGTTGTAATCTGAGGTACCTGAAGGACCACTCACTTCGACCGTGTACTTAGAAGGGTTGTTTGTGAGAAAAATATCAAGTGTGTTGGCTGTATGATTAGGATTGTCCGCTATTCTCGTAGGTAAATTCCCTATT
The DNA here is from genome assembly GCF_048544385.1 of Mastigoproctus giganteus. NCBI lineage: Eukaryota > Metazoa > Arthropoda > Arachnida > Uropygi > Thelyphonidae > Mastigoproctus > Mastigoproctus giganteus. Next base: position 13,033,059 of record NC_143576.1, read on the forward strand.
CCCATCGTCAAGAAACATATCGATTTGGGGGTTATTTTTGATCCTAAGCTCTGCTTTGGTAACCACATGGAAAAGCTGCTCACCCAGGCAGCTCGACTCCGATGGATGGCCAAACAGCATTTGCATTATATTAATGAAGTAACGACCACCAGAAGATATATAAAAAGCACGGTATACTCGTCGCTTCTATATGCTGCAGAAGTATGGGCATCTGCCGCCCCTAGCACAATTCGACCACTCTTTTCTACTGAGTTTTGGGTCTTAAAATGGGTCATGAACAAACATAAACTTCCTCCACAGTTAAGGACAACTGAAATGGCCAGTTCGATAAAAATTCACAGGCTTCCCACGCTGATTAGGGTGCAATGCCTTACCACAACTGTAAAAATGATCACTGGAAAGATCTCGGCACCATCATTCTGGGACATGTGCTCTTGGAGTGTCCCTCAGCCTTCCCTCAGAGCGACTCCAACTCTCTGTCCACATCTCAGCCGTCTCCACCTATCCGATAGGTTTCTGCCATATCAGCTACTTTCATGTGCCCAGTCTTTGGATGCTGACCTTAATAAGTTTTCTAGTGATAAGGAGTATAGACGCCGCATCCTTAAATTGTACTTTCCCGTCCCTGATTCTGCTCCTTGAAGATCGCCTTAACGCCGCAATCCGACATGAAGATGGCTTACCAACCAATCTTGTAGTTTTCCACCTGTATATTCTTTGTACATTTTAATGTTTATAATTGTGTTATACTTTGAGTGTTGAGTCTATTTACTTTTGATTCGTTCATATATGTATTTTATATTTAATTTATTAATTTCCTTTCTTACATATTGTAATATCACTGTTAACCCCTGGCCTTGTGGCCGTGAAGGGCTTATTTCAATGTTTCCATTGTATTACTATTATTATTATTATTATTATTGCAATAAAGATTTCCAATAAAGATTTCTAAATGTACAATCTGTTCAATGTCATTAGAAATTGGAAAATCCTCAGCGTCTCGACCATCTGGGTCGGTGTGACTAGAAAACGGAAGCCAGCTGTAGTTGTGAACGTTAAAATCACCAAGGAAAATTACCTCAGTGTTAGGAAAGTTGATTTGGAGAAAGTCAAGTTGCAAAGAGAGGAAGTCAAAGAGCTCTAAGTGATTAGTGGAGTTGGGAGAACGGTAGAGACAGCAGGTGAATTTGACACAATGAGGTAGAGAGAGATTTTAAACCAGAGAAGATCAAAGAGAGGAGATTCCAAATTACCAATTCTCTGACAGGGAATATCGGAGCGGATATGCACAAGTATCACCTTTGAGGTGAAAGGAATCATACAGCGAATAATTTGGGCAGCTGAGATGAGCAGTAGTTGAATTAACCGATAACTGAGATTCTTTCAGAAAACGTACATGGGGTTTGGCAGACTGCAAGTGGAAACGGACATCGTTGAGAATAATTTGGGCAACTGAGATGAGCAGTAATTGATTAACCGATAACTGGGATTCTGTCAGAAAAATTACGTGGGGTTTGGCAGACTGCAAGTGGAAATGGACATCGTTGAGATTAGAATTGAGACTATTTGTGAAATGAACAAATGAACTAGGAGGTGTTTGGGAGGTTTAGATCTTTTCTAAGATAAGCTTACTCTATTTGTTTGACAAATCATGGTGTATTCAATAGTATAAAAAAGTGGGGGGGGGGGCTTGCTGTACGAAGTAATGAAATTTTTGGATATGGCCTACAGATGGTAAGAATATATCCAGATCCTTGACATAACGTGGCCTCGACAATGCCCCCCCCCCGCATACACACTACTCCCTACTCCCTGCAGTCACCATTTGGCAGAGTAGAGGTAACAAGATTATACACCAGCTGATCCGGAAGCCTCCTGAAGAGTTACCAATAGGTTCGGTCCGGTGTACTAACTAGCGGCCGGCTTGCGAACACTATTTTAGAGCTGTACACTCGAAATGTAAGGAAGATTGGATCTCGCTATGATGTTCATCATAACCTCAAAAGTCATCAGTCATACTGCATGATGGAAGGGATGGGGAAGAGTTGATCGGAACTTAGCTCTGGAGACTAAACATAGGTTCCACCACTTCAAGCCTCCAGTAAGCAAAGTGGTATTATTGCACCGGTTGATGAAAGTCATCTACCAGCTAGTATTGCCTGGTAACACAGAGCGGCGGCATTCCTCCATGTGGTGTGGGCCCCACACCTCGACCCCTGCTTACATTGGTTCATACCTGGGTGGTCACTCACAGTGTGCTTGAGCATGGAGGTTATACCCCGGATTACTAACAGTCCCACCATCGTGAAGGTTCAAGCATAGGATTTGGCTGTCACACTCTCCGGACTGCACCGAAATTGGGTCTACTTGACTTGAATGTCACCCGAATATCAATTCCATCAGCATTTTAGACTTCCAGGTAGCCAGTACAGCTTGTCTAGCATATCTGAGAGAATGTCTGTGACATCCTCAAGGACGAAATGTGCCCTAACATCAACAATAAAAAGAAATAATAATAAAAAATAATAAAATTATAATTTTTTAAATGTAAGTATGACAAGTGTGCTGTTGGGCTTGGTGCATGTTGAGTGTGTGTGCTATTCTAAGAGGTCCCCCAAATTAGACTGTAGTGGGGGTACCTATCCTGCTTTGCTGTCGTCAGAAATATCAGAAGCACTGCATGCCCACAGTACGATCTCCATTTCCTGCATAGGGCCCCCTGTCCCTATGACTTTAATCTCCTACAATTCCAATCTTCCTTTGTCACCCCCATCCCAAACTTGTCGCCTGGTGGACTCTACTGCCACAAATATTTTTCTACTCTTAACTGCCCCCCTGGGGAGGGTAGATTGAGCCCCTTCCACAGGGTTTCCCCTCTTTTTAGCTTCCTATTTTCAGGTGGAAAGTCTTCCTATCATCCACCTTCTTTATCTTCATCTATTCCTCTCCTCCTCATCTGTCTCTCCCGCTCCCTTTTTCACTTTTCAGAGTGTTGTTTTTTTTCCCTGGAGTCCTCCCTGCAAGTTTAGGCATCGTCCAGATTTTCCCCTGTCAGAAGCCTCCCTATTCCTTACTATACCTCGCCTGCCTCCCCGGGGCAAAGACGGGAAATGTGGGGTCTAACTAGGGGCCCTGCGGCTAAATGGTTGCAGAAATAACAACAGCCCAATCCCAAACTAAAAGTCACACTATCTCTGGCGTTTACAGGGTTTATACTGCGACACAGAATATACAAACGCGGAATTAGGGGAAGAGCCCTCAGTGCCGCTGGACAATCAAAACTATACATTATAGTGTTGATTGTGAATAATAATCATCAACAATGATATTAACGATCTAAATATAACAAGTTGATCCCAGAATCGGCCTGCTGCTGCGTAATAATAAAATTACGGTTGCGTTAAACTAATATTAAAGTTATAATTATTGCATACGAGCAGTAGAGTACTACCTCATAACATTTACCAACATCCATTCAGAAATATCGTTGAATTAAGTCGTCTTCTCAAATATATTTTATTGCAATTAGATTTAATTATTATCGATAAAGTTAAAGATATGGGTAAATATTGTAGGCCAGTAAAAGAGAACGTAACAGTTAAAGTTATTGATTATATTAAATTTTTCTGTTTGCTAAACTTCACATGCATGCTTTTAAAAAATGTAAATTTTACTAAATTACATATTTCAGCTTGGAAGCTGCATGGGAAATATTTGTGTGGGTGGGGGGGGGTAGAGAAATGTTTGTTATTTGGTTTTTAGGAGCATTAGCAATTAGGGCCATATTGCTCCAGGGATATGCGGTGGTCATTCCTTGACCTCTCCGCATCCTCCGTATTTGGTGGTCACTGGCTTGAACTCCGGTTCAATCAAGAAGCGTGTGCTACGCACTACTGCTCTTGCCGACCTGGCTACGGAGGCGCCAGGGGGAAAATGCAAGAGAAATAAATTTGTTTAAATTGGTTTTGCAGGATTTTTTAAGTCGTGTGCAAAATACTGTACTAGCTTTGTTGGGTTTGTAAGATTTCACAGTTCGCTCTTTTTCAACATATCATTTGAAATAACAAATGGTATTTGCCGAGAACGTATACTTTCAAGGTGATAACAGTTGTTAAGAAACGGGTCGTCAGTATAGTTTTTAAACAGCGGTGTGTCAGCTTTCCCTTTATCAAAAAAAAAAAAAAAAAAAAAAAGAAAAGGAAAAAACATTCTTGTTTATACTCCGGCACTACTATCACAGGATCACTCCGATCACAGGAACTCACAATCAATTTGCCAATAAATACAATCAGTCGTTAACCATATTTATCAGTCATGCGAGCTTGAACCACTGTACAGTATACTCCAAATGCGCTTGTATTACTGCACTCTCGCGCTTGGCCTTTTTCGGCTACGTTAGGCTTATAAAAATGTTTAATATAATAGCAGTTTTTTTGATAAAATTTTAATGATCATTTCCACAAAAATGCGAATCGACTGAATGATTTGTCTTAGCTGATTAAGGTTAGAATAATTGGTATGACTAAGATCCTTACATGACTTTTGTTGTGCCGATACGTGATGGTTGTAAAGTTTGTTTTAATCTGGGATGGTCACATACGGTCGGAGATCCATCATCTTGAAAAAGAATGTATTTATCAGTCACATATATCAAGGATGTATTTTTCTGTCATTTAGGTTCGAACAGTAGTCAACTTAAACGCGTATACTACTGTACCCGCATTTCAGAGTTTTCTTCGCTCTGTGATTGTCCCATGCTACTTGTTTATTATGAAAATTGAAATTGTTTAACAAGCTAGTTCTTCATCTCTTTTGGCATTCTCCTCGTGCTATGGTGACTTGTCATAAATAATAACAAGTGACTTCCCATCACTTATTATTTATCGATGATTCTGTCATCGTTATGTGCACACAGTATTTCTGTGATAAATTTCACATCTTTTTTTAACTCTTTCAAGCACTCAAATGTGAATGGTAGTTAAACAGCGAACTGTAATGCAATTTGAACTTGTGGCTGCCATTTTGAAAATGACTGTCCACACCATCATCATATAGAAGGAAAATATATATGCAAGTCATGTTTGATTCTTATTGCCTTCGATGTCTTAGGAGTGGAGGAAGCCTTCCACAGTTGACTTAAAGAAGGTAAGAAATGAAAAAGAAAGTAAAGGAACTAAGTCCATCCCCTGGCAGTTACTGCCTGAAGGGAATTTGCCACTCACCATTGTAACACTTTATTTAGTATGGTAGGACAAATAAAGATTATTTATTTATTTATTCAACCAGGCCATACTCACTAAGCAGTGAAACCTGTGATTGTGTTCTGGCTGTTATGACCCTGCCATGTGGAAAAGAATTTATAGTAGTGCTAATGTTAGTTAATATTATATGTTGTTATTTTTGGTTTTTAGGAGCATTAGCAACAAAGGCCATATTGCTCCGGGGATATGCGGTGGTCATTCCCTAACCTTTCCGCATCCTCCGTATTTGGTGGTCACGGGCTCGAACCCCGGTCTAATCAAGAAGCGTGTGCTACACACTGCTGCTCCTGCCCACCTGTCTACGGCCTAATATTATATGGCAGCGCTAATGATGGATTAACTTTCTATGACATAAACCAGAAATGTGTGTTAAGATGGAACCTTTGAACCTCCCATATGACGGAAGGTTCAAAAGTCTCTAGCCCCTCATAGAAGGAATAGTGGAAAGTTATGAAAACCCATTTATTTTTCAACATAGTCTCTCCTTAAGTCCACACACTTTCTGGCGCGATCCACTAGCTTTCGCAACACGCTCAAATAAAATTCAAAAAGTTTTGACTAAAAATAGTTATTGACTGCATCCATCGCAGCATTCATTGTCGAATTTCTGACATTTCAAGGCCTTTCTGTGATAGTGTATAGTGTGTTCGTGTATAACGGCACCCGGTTATACACCTTCGTGTATAACCGGGATGGGGTTATACACCTTCGTGTATAACCCCATCTCCGCGTTGCTTTCATTATAGGTGTACCAGCTCACTGTAAAAGGCCAGAGATTTAAAATGTATGGATTTTGTAAGTGTACTGTTGATCTTCTGGCCATTTAGCCGCTAGACCCCTGCTGGGGGCCCAACGTTGTCCACACTATGCCTCGTGGAGGCAGACCAGGTGTCAAGTAATTTTAAGTTTTCAATCTGGCAGGTCCTGCCACCTAATTTCCTGAGATTTCAGTGGCAAGGACCTAAAAAAATAATAATAAAAAAAATAAATAAAAATTTTAAAAAATAATAATAATTTAATAGTATTGGGAAGTAGTCGCTGAAAGGTTAGGCCGAGAGGGGTTTTCGCATGTAGTTGGAATTTTGACAATTTTTTAAAATTTTGACATTTTGTGGGCCGTTCATTGGTGTTTAGGCAGAGTACGAGGGAGACTGAAGACAGGGATTGTTGTTGTTAGATTTGTTGGTGCATCAGCAACTTAGGCTATAATGCACTAATTACTGTCTAATATCTTCTTCGTTTGCCTTACAAGTGATACAAGTTCATATATTATAATGACACTTCCGTAGCCAGATGGACAGGAGGATTAGACTGGGGTTCGAGTCCGTGACCACCAAATACGGAGGATGCGGAAAGGTCAGGGAATTACCACCGAATACCCCCGGAGCAACATGGCCTTAGTTGCTAATGCTTCTAAAAACAAATAACAAACAAACAAACAGTTCATATATTGTAATATTTATTTATCAATTTTAAAAAGAGAAAAATGCCATCCATATCGTCGCGATCTCCTAGAACACACTGTAATGATAACTGTTTGCAGTTATGAAAATGAGAGAAGAAAGCAGTTTTTCGTTCTTTCAGATATAGCGATCATTCTATGATGATATGTCTTACCAGTAGCGTAGCTACCCTTTTTCGGGCCCGGAGGCAAAGAACATGTTCACCCCTACTTAATTAATGAAAATTGCAAAAAGAGCAGAAAGCCAAAGACGCCGGGCCCCTAAGGGGCCCGGGCCCGGAGGTGCCTGCTTACATGGTAGCTACGCCACTGTGTTTTACTGTTAATGAGCATAAGTTTATTATTTGCTTGATCTTGCCACATGCGTGTCCACTCTTCTTTATACATCTGTTTGATAATGGATTTATGGTCAATATAAGGAGTCCCGAAATTAGTTGGTATCACATTTGTACCACATTTAGCAGCTGATTCTGCCTGCTCGTTTCCTGGAATTCCAACATGTCCAGGGATCCAACAAAATATTACGAGCTGTCCATGCCCATGAAGTTCTAGTAACTGTGCCCAAATTTTCTGTACCAGAGGATGACTAGGGAAGAATTTAAGCTGTACAGCATTAACAGCACTTAACGAGTCCGTATATATGATGGATTTGGTATACGAGTCTTCGAAGACAAGGGGAAAGTCAGAAATATGGAGTCAATAGGGAAGGCGACCCCAGGTCAAATTCTAAATTTAAATTTAGACTGTGTGGAGTTACGCTGTGAAAGTGAACAGAGTAGGGAGAGACTGAGGGCTGGTGGAGGAAACAGCAAGTAAGGGGTCGATAGAGGAGGTGACCCCTGTGGTCAGTGGGTAGGCCCACTGACCACAGGGGTCACCACCAAGGAGGAACGTTCTGTGATTTGGAAGTAGTAAATAGTCCGATGGAGTCAGATCTGGTGAGTAGAACGGATGCTGTAATAGCACAATCACGCAAATTCTGTGCACGCCGGTGCATTTTCTTGGTTAAAGATGGCTCCTTTGGCCAATTTCCCGCGCCTCTTGAGCCTGAATTCTTCGGAAACTCCTCAGTAGGTTAGAATAATACTCTCCATTGATAGTGGCACCGTGTTCCAGGATATCAACCATGATGTCTGTCTGTGTGGCTATCTCTGAATGGCTTGTCTGCTACCCCTCGAAGTGCAAAGTAATCTCTTTCTCACCCTGCAGATATCCATAACTAATAAATATGGAGTACACTATTAACTCTGTGATCATCGAAAGGTGTGACTAAGTTAACGACTTGGGGATTCTCTTCTCCAGCAGTGCTAAATTTGATGCTCATGTCCTTAAAATCACAGAAAAGCATTCAAAACACTAGGATTTATCAAACGGAACACCTAAGTTCAAAAACTACAGAGATGCTGTTATCCTTTATAAAACTATTGTTCTGCCAATCCTTGAATTCATCTCACCCATCTGGAATCCTCACACAGAAAATTGAAGTAGCCCAAAAAAATTTTGTCCGTTACCTTACGTTCAGTAATCCTCTATTTTATCACTGAGTGTACTGTGAATCGCTGTGCGATTACTTTCATCTGAGGCCTCTGTGCACTAGAAGAGTTATAAGAGTTATTGCTACATCACTCTATCACTCTTCTAGCCAAAGTAATCACTGGAACTTATGAAGCATCTGATATCCTTAGTAAAATTAACTTCAGTGCTCCTTGTAGACAAGTCAGAATCTTACGCTGTTTCGACTTGACTCTGCTACCACTGATTTTATGAAGTTCAGTCCACTGAACAGAATCAGCAGATTATTCTCTCATTGACTTTTTTGACAACTCCCGATCACTGATGAACTCCATCCACAAGTTTGCCTCTTCTCTTGAACTGTAAAGTGACTATCTCACATATAATTATTGTATTTTATTATCATTATTTGTCTTATTTTCTATTCTCTGATTAATTAATTTATTATTTGTTTTACCGGTAACTTAACTTAATGAATACCTCTTTTGTACATATGATTTTAATGTTTGAATCTATATCAAGGTTTATCTTACTGTTGGATTTCTTATTATTGTTATAAAATTGTTCATTGTTTTGCTCTCAGATACACTGTTAATGGTTACCTGTTGCGTATCTTGTTATTAATAAAAAAAAAATAAAAAAAAAAAAAATGTCCTGGAACTAGTAAATCACTCCTTCTGCATCCCAGACGATGGATGCCATGACATTCACTGTCGACTTGTACACTAAACATTTTAGCAGGTGGGAGAAGAGCTATGCTTCCACTGTTCGATTGTTCTCTTGTTTATGGGTCGAAGTGCGGCATCTATGTTTCGTCCATAGTGACATAATCGGCCCAAAAACTGAGCTTATTATCTTCAGAATGCTGCTCAATCTCATGACTCTACACCTCACTGTTTCCCGCTTCTGGTCTGCATTCAGTTCAGTGCTTTAGGAACCTACCTCGAAGAAACCTTCATTCCTAAAACATTCGTCATAATATCGTGAGCTCGCTCATGGGAGATATTGTTGTTTGTATTGGGTTTAACGGCACAAGGGCTACTAAGGCCAAATTGTGTCTCTTCATCGTTTATACACAAGAAGAATATCGTTAGAGATGTTAAATTATATGCTTCTGTACAAGCCAGTATATTTTAGATACAATAAAAGTTCTTCAACATTGATTTATTAGCTTTATTTCCTAAGAAATGAAGTTAATAAATCAGGTGATATATTCAATGTGGAGAGTGACTGAAAAGTGTTTGACCGGATGGTTGAATGTAAGGGATATTCAACCAGAAAATGACGGATCGTAAGTTGCGTTTTACAGGATGAGCACTGAGTTGGGTTTTCTCCCAGTAATAGGAAGAGGGAGATGTTGAATGTTGTCTGAGTGTGCTTCAACGTTATTATGCGGTCTTGAATGATCAAGTCATAAATGGCATCCACGTTTGAAGTGTGGCGACTCCGTAACAGGTGGCGCGGTGCATCTTCAACACTATACTATATACTATATACTACCAGTTTTTGACAATGGCGTATGAAGGAGGAGATTCCCCAATGTTTGTCGACTTGTACACTAAACATTTTAGCAGGTGGGAGAAGAGCTATGCTTCCACTGTTCGATTGTTCTCTTGCATGTCTTCACGAATTTATTTCGGTATTATTCCCTTTAAATGAAGGTACTTTATAACTGCACGGTGTTAGTAGAGCCCGCCTCCCAGTGGCAGGGATGGAAACCTAGTCCATTGGAATGGATGCGATTTGCAATAATTGTCCATCTAATTCCTCGTGACTAAGACCAAGTGGCCTGGGCGCTCTCCGAATATTGAGTTGTGTTAAAATTTGGAAATTTCTTTTAGTTGTTAAAATGTTTTAAACACAGCTAAAGTTAGAATTGAGATTAGACATAAACTACATATAAGTTATGACTTTGGTGGTGGATTGGCTTAATCGGTATTTTGAATGTATACCTTCACGGTGCTTTGCTTGATTCTCTCAAAAGTCGCTATCTTCATTCAGCTAATAACTGAGAGCAAAGTGGAGGAGAAATTGTTGAAGTTAAACATAATAAAGGCACCTGGGGTGGATGGGATCTATCCAGTTATATTAAAGGAGGCGGCAAAGGAAGTAAGCAAACCCTTAGCCATGATTGTGGGAGCATCCTTGGACTCAGGAAAAGTCCCCACGGATTGGAGATGTGCAAATGTATCCCCAATTCACAACGGGGAATCATCCTAAGGGTGACAGACGTAATTACAGACCAGTTATTTTAACTTCTGTTCCTGGGATAATAATGGAGTCACTAGTTAAAGATGCATTGCAGAATCATCTAGAAAAGACTGCAGTAATAATTCAGACACAGCATGGGTTTGTTAAGGGAAAGTCTTGTCTGACAAATTTTATTGGATACTATGATGTGGTTACAAAGGAACTGGATGCAAAAAATAATTTTGATATATACTTGGATTTCAGGAAAGCTGCTGACACTGTTGCGCATGGAAGACTACTGTACAAAGTAGAGCAGTATAGAATTAAGGTTAAGTTGCTACAATAGATAAAAGGCTGGTTGAGTGGGAGAAGACAGAGAGTGGTAATCAATGGGCTAATGTTATTAGTGGAGTCCCTCAGGGTTCGGTATTGGGCCCACTGTTGTTTTGTATATTTATCAGTGATATTGATGAAGATATATCAGGCCTAATGTCGAAGTTTGCAGATGAGACAAAGGTTGGCAGGGTTGTTAATGACAATAATGGCAGTGTGTTACTGCAACAGTATCTAGAAAATTTAAGCAAATGGGCTGAGAAGTGGCAACTGAAATTTAACATTGATAAACGCAAAGTACTGCATATGGGTAGAAATAACCCCTGGAGAAACGTATCAACTGTGTGGTACTACACTTAGGGTGGTAGGAAGTGAAAAAGATGTGTGAGTAATTTTGCAGTCAGATGTAAAGTTTTCTGAGCAATGCAGACAGTCTGCCAGAGTAGGTCATGGGGTATTGTCAATGATATGCAGGAATTTTGCTAGTAAGGAAAAGGAGGTGATGATCCCTTTCGGTCAGGACACGCCTTTGGTATTGTGTACAGGTCTGGAGGCCTCATTTTAGGAAGGATGTAGAGTTGCTTCAGCGTGTACAGAAAAGGGCAACAAGATTAGTAAGGGGAACGAAGGGATCCTCTTACCAAGAAAGGCTTAAGTTCTGCAAATTGCAGCGGCTGGAGACTAGGCACCTGCGAGGTAATCTAGTTGAGGCGTATAAGGCCTTAAATGGGTTGAGCTGAATTCTGATGGGATTCTTCCACTTGTTCAGATTACGAACCTAAGGGGACTTAAATTCAAATTAAGGAAAGACAGGTGTAGAATAGATGTGCGGAAATTTACCTTTAGCCAGCGGGTGGTTAATTGTTGGAAGAAACTTCCATTCTGTCGCTGCTTAAATAAATTCAATGAGGGACTGGACAAACGTTTAAGGCGGATGGATGTGTGAAATTTTTGGGGGGGGGGGCTGATGCTGCTATTGGTATTTGGTTTTTATTGGTGGTCACAGGCTCGAACCCCGGTCTAATCAAGAAGCATGTGTTACGCACTGCTGCTCCTGCATAAGCTCATACACTTGCTTTCTTGCATTACCTGCCTTTTACACTTCAAACGCTCTCTGTAAAGGAGAAGAATTATAGATATTAAACTGAATTTTTTTTTTAACACAAGAAAAGTCACAGCACAGATTGTTAATATTGTCTTTCAAATATTAATATTGTCGATATTAATATTTGAAAGACAATTTAACAAATATTAACAATAATAATTTGTTAATATTGTCGATCTATATTGCGCTAAGAATTTTTAACATCCCCCGCTTATATAGCTGTGGATTGTGATGGACGTTGATGTGATATTATTGCGAGCTCTAACCAGTAACTCTAGCCTCAGCTCTAACCTTTAACCAATCTTAGCTGTGCCATACATGGTATTAAATATGTAAATAAATAAATATACTACCAAGACATTAATAGAAATGAACAATGTCTAAGTTAGAATCACCTTCATCAGCAGATACTGCAAGTTATCCTAATGTATAGCAGAATAGTTGTAAAATTTTATCCACGAGATAAACTAAATCCTCTTAGTTGCACTCTGTCTGACAGAATTGGGAACCGCAGACTGATGTAAGCTGTCTATAAATATGGTACGCCATGAAAGCTAGGAAAAAAACGTGATCGCGAGTATTAATCCCATCAATACTGCAGGTTCCTAATAAACAAAACAAATCAGATCACATGTGAGGGTTCTTGAGTTTAAAAGCTTTTCCAAGTATTTATGTAGAGGTGGCATGTCAAAACATAGTGATGGATGACGCAGTACCTGTCCATTATCAGCGTCTAACTGTGGTTAATGTTTACGACTTGGGTCCAAAAAAATTTGCTTCGTGTTCAAAGAACTTAGTAACTAAAAGTAATGACCGTGTTCATAAGTTTAAGGCTAAATCTATTTATTCAGATTTAGCAGGTAACTAACTATGTTAAGTTTATAAAAAGAAGTACGAAGGACAAATCAAATGAAAACGAGATTTATTTACATACCGACTACAAATACGCTATTTTTAAACGTAGTCTCTGTTGCTGTTCAGGCCCCTATCATCTAACTAATATTTTAAGCTCTTATAACTGGTTCCTTTGTGTTGCTGTTGTCATCGTATAGGAGGGTATCCTTCTTGCTGTTACCCGTAAATAATGAATTGCCAGCCAGATCACGTTTCAGTTTCCCAAAAACATGCCAATAGTTTTTAGGCAAACACTTCAGAGCGGAGTCGTTGCTGTGGTATTTAGCTCGTGTGTGTGTTGCAAATTGTTTGCGACAAAAAAAAAAAAAAAAAAAAACAGACTCCTTCAGTCAAACGTCTAAGTAATTTTGATGAGATTTCGCAGATTACAACTGAAGGTTTCAATTTGACATTCGAAATAACACAGCAGTCAACCCTACTAGTTGGAAAATAGTACGAGGGTTATCTCAGTGATTTTAGAATTTTAAACTTTTTTTTAAAGCAGTGCAGTGTATTGGAGGTTAATAATGGATCAACTACAATCATCTCTACCATTGACAAATTCTCATGTGATATAAATGATAACTATCTCTGAGTACTACATTCCTGATCTTGGACGTAGACAGTTACAGAAATTGTCTTTTTTTTTTTTTTTTTTGATTTCTAACTGGCTGTACGATATTGTAATATTTTACGCGGCGGGGTTGCCAAAAGTTTGCCGAGGCCGCCTAATACAATAAATAATTTTTAAAAAAAGCGCCTGCACCTTGTCTCATTCACCGTTGCCGTGTGCAATGAATGTACATTTCATTCAGTTTTGTAACGTATTCGACACTAGAGACTCTGGCCCGTTTGAACCTTTTCCTTCAATAGCAAATGAACAGGTTGTCAATTTCAACAAATACATCTTTCTCGTCTGCAGTTGTTTCTTGTTATATTCGACACATTTTGTACAGATCGTATAATGCAACATGTAGTAGTAGTAGTAGTGGCATGTGATGCAAGAAAGCAAATGTATGAGCTTATGCAGCATCAGCCAAAAAAAAAAAAAAAAAAAAAATCACACCATTCTCTCCAAATGCCTGTCCAGTTCCCCCTTAAATTTATTCAACCTATCAACTTTCACAATGACAGATGGAAGTTTGTTCCAGCAATTAACCACCCGCTGTCTAAAGGCAAATTTCCGCACATCTATTCTACATCTGTCTTTTCTTAATTTGAATTTATGCCCCCTTAGGTTCGTAATCTGAACAAGTGGAAGGATCCCATCAGAATTCAGCGTGCTCAACCCATTCAAGGCCTTATAGACCTCAATCAGATCACCGCGCAGGTGCCTAGTCTCCAGCCACTGCAATTTGCAGAACTTAAGCCTCTCTTGGTAAGAGGATCCCTTCATTTCCCCTCACCAATCTTGTTGCCCTTCTCTGTACACGCTCAAGTAAATCTACATCCTTCCTAAAATGAGGCCTCCAGACCTGTACGCAGTACTCAAGGCGTGGCCTGACCATTGCCTTATACAGAGGGATAATCACCTCCTTTTCCCTGCTAGCAAAATTCCTATATATCATTGACAAAACCCCATGACCTGCCCTGGCAGCCTGTCTACATTGCTCAGAGAACTTCATATCTGACTGCACAATTACTCCCAGGTCTTTTTCATTTTCTACCACCTTAAGTGTAGTACCACACAGTTGGTACGTTTCTCTGGGGTTACTTCTACCCATATGCAGTACTTTGCATTTGTCAAGGTTAAACTTCAGTTGCCACTTCTTAGCCCATCTACCCAAATTATCTAGATCCTGTTGCAGTAGCACACTGCCATTACTGTCGTTAACAACCCTGCCAACCTTTGTATCATCTGCAAACTTCGACATTAAGCCTGATATACCTTCATCAATATCATTGATAAATATACAAAACAACAGTGGACCTAACACCGAACCCTGTGGGACTCCACTAATAACATTAGTCCAAGAAGAGCAGCACCCATTGATTACCACCCTCTGTCTTCTCCCACTTAACCATCCTTTTATCCATTGTAGCAACTTACCCTTAATATCATTCTGCTCCAATTTGTACAATAGTCTTCCATGCGCAACAGTGTCAAAAGCTTTCCTGAAATCCAAATATATGATATCAAAATTATTTTTTTCATCCAGTTCCTTTGTAACCACATCATAATATCCTATCAAATTTGTCAGACAAGACTTTCCCTTAACAAACCCATGCTGTGTCTGAATTATTGCTGCAGTCTTGTCTAGATGATCCTGCAATGCATCTTTAACCAGCGACTCCATTATTTTACCCGGAACAGAAGTTAATGTTGTGGATGATGGCTTACCCAAGGAAATATATGAATACAGTAATCCCCAGCTCCATTCCACATCTTCAGTTGTTTTTTGCTGGAAGAAACTGGACGCCTCTGTGGCTTTAAAACTCATCAGGCATCTGTTAATATCATACGCGCATATTGGATTAGCGTCACCTTTTCCATTATAAATCTGAACAAGAACTGTGGTGCATTTTATCTTAAAGAAACCTACAAGTTTAGTTCACCATGTAGTTCACCACCAAGAATGCATCTCCAGGACTAGATGGATCGACATCCATATTCGAATCTTTTTGGAGCAGCTTGCTCCGTTACTCCTACATATGCTTGAAGAAGAACAAATCCTGGATTGCCAATCAGTCACAGCTTCCTTAACCTAAAACCTACCTTCCCAAAAAGGCCACCTGATAAACTTTCAAAACTGGATCAATCTCTTTAATGAATACAGATGGCAAAATAATTTCCAAAGCCATACCTAACAGACTGAAACTCACCTTTCCTCGTTTACAGGCGCCTCCGTAGCCAGGTGGGCAGGAGCAGCAGTGCGTAGCACACGCTTGATTAAACCGGGGTTCGATCCCGTCACCACCTAATACGGAGGATGCGGAAAGGTCAGGGAATGATGACCACCGCATATCCCCGGAGCAATATGGCCGTAGGTGCTAACGCTCCTAAAAACCAAATAACGAACAAACATCCCTCATCGTATATATTCACTCATCACTAAATATTCTGTACCAGGAAGATCTATACATGAGAACCTACAACTAATTCGTGACCACCACATTTACACTGAAAACATTCAGCAGCAAAATCTGGCACTAATTAGTGGGGCCAGGAAAAGCTCTTTCACAGATTTAACTACAACTACTTGTTTTCGAAGTCCTGATATGGTCTCTATATTTTAAAGATAATTCGTTTACTATATCGCGAGGCAAATTTCTGCCTAAGAATAACTAATCAGTTTACTGATACTTTACTCCTGAGCAGGGTCAGTAGGTCAGTAGAAATCAAATGGCGCCTTTTTTGTGAATGTATCTGCTGAGAAAAAAATACTGGCTCCGCCGCTGCTCCAGAGGAATAAAACAACCGGGCCCTCTTTCTGGAGACAATTATACGCAAAAAGTCATTGAACCGTTCCTTCGAAAAAAAAAATTTATATCACCTTGAAGTCTAGAAGAATACGACTGCTACCACTACTAGAACCAGTCCTCGCGAGTGGCTCAGTAGTTATAATCACCTTTCTCCCATAATGGTAGAAAAGGCCTGATGATGGAATTCGAAGAGGTTTAAAAACGTCGCCTAATAAGTAACGCATTGAATTGAATCGAATCGAATGTACTAGTGCAGCGATTCCCAAACTGTGCACCGCAGGATATTTTAAATTTTCGATGGAAATACAGGGATACCCGACATCTGTCGAACATCGCGCGAACTACTAGCTCTAAGTAGTTCGCAGTTTCAACATTACTTATTAAGTTGGTTGTACCCAACTATTTAATAAACGGAACTGTTAGGTATTTGTTTAGGCCTAGGGGCGCCGTGAAAAAATTACTGAGACGCTAAGGGCGCCATGAACCGAGAAAGTTTGGGAGCTTCTGTACTAGTGTTTGATTTACACATCCTTTATTTAGGATTTAGTAAACTAGATTGTTATGTTAATTCACTTGGGAGCATAGTGTTTTTTCATGCTAATTTATTTGTATTGTGTTTCTTAAAAAGATCCCTCAACGCCAGTAGTCTTAGAGTCGTACGTGTAGCCGTCAACAGCGAATGAGCAAAATAAAATTATCTTCAAAGGCAAGTACATGTATATTTATTTATATTTTATTTTTCATTAAATAAAATTTATATAATCAATAAAATGTACTTTTTTTTTCAAATGCAGTCATTTCAGAATCAAGATGAATTGTTCGTTTTAACTATTTGTAACCTACTGAGTAATACATAAATACACTATATTATGAAAACATTTTGATAGCAAACGTATGAATTGTAGAAACTGATAGAGTAATAAGAAAGAGGACGAAATGAAGCGTTTAGGAGAAATTCGCAACTGCGTTATCAAAGTTAATTATAACTAAATACAATGTGTGTTTATATTCTCCTTGTAAAACTAAAGGAATTGCTTCCTTTAGTTTTACTGATCCTTTAAAATTTTCCTATAGTTTTATACAAACCGTAACAAATTATCGATGCTGCTGTCGATACTCATTCAGAATTTTTTGGGGAAAAGAAAATCATCCCAAATGGTTTCTTAAATCTTTTTTTTTTTTTTTAATATTTGTTTCATATAAGACAGGGTAAAAAAACCCATAAACTATTGCGTTAAGAATATACAATGCATGTTAAATAATTAAATACACCATATTAACACAATAATAAAACACTAATTTTTAAGGCTGTTTAGTGAACGGCGATTTCGCTGATTTTAAAAGAAATGTATTGTAAACAACATAGATTCCGATTATTAGTATCCAATAAATTTAAATTCTAGAGAATTTAAATTTATTGGCCATACGTATAAATTAAAAAAAGGGAAGGGTTTGATATCCATTCATTGTAGGCATTCGAGGCATGAGGGCGTTTGAACCACCTCCTTGCATATGACTCTGATCTGTAGATAGGACTATAACGTTCCTACTCAGTTCGAAGAATCAGCTGAAATAATTTGTATGCTCTTACATTTTGTGAGGGACTTTGTGTAAAGAATGTAAGTAAGCAGTTCATTTTTTAAAATGGTATTATTTAATAAACTTTTATTCATGAATCTTAAACACGTCATCATTCTTAACTGTTCTCAGGTATGCTGATTTAGTTTATGTAAGTAATTATAATAATTTTATTTGTGATATCTGAAATATTACAGCAGGGTTGGGCAACCTTTATAAATGGCAGGTAAATAAAATGTCTGTGAGGTTCACGCAGGCCAAATTATTTTAGCTTTCCACGATTTTTAGAATTATTAAAATGGTGTATAATGAAAAAAATTGTCATAAACAGTTTTATATTATTTTAATATTTATACATACACGTACATATAATTAATCTTATTAATAAGAAAAACGAAATACAAATTCAAGATTAAATTACAAAATTACAATTATAATAACAAAATAAAATACAATTCTAGTAACAAAAATTTGCAATATTTTATTTTTATAATATTTAATAAGAGATTTGATACTGTTTATTTTTATTAGTGAATCGATGGATATCAGGATCGATATTTGTCGTAGCAATGCGAAGACTATTTTCTAAATTTACGTCAGAAAGTCTAGACTGTGATGCCATTTTACTGATATTCTGATTTATTCAGATATAGCTGTGTATTAAATTACAAAATTACAGTTATAATAACAAAATAAAATACAATTCTAGTGACAAAAATTCTGATGGGCTTGCACTATATTTATACATAGTCTAGACTCCTCCATAGCTTGAGGCTTATGCCCTAAACGCTTGAGTCAGAAATTCTATTAATTCAAAAATATATGTAATAAACGGCGGACCGTTTATTATATATACATGTATTTTGAAAACGACTGCGGACGGGATTACGCACGTTCTCGGGCCGGAGTTGGGCTACGGACGAAAGGTTGCTCACCCCTGTCTTAGAGTAATGCTTCCAGCTATGAGTATCAATATAACTACATTGTAAATGATTCAAACTATCAATTTACGTAGCTATAAAAATAATAGCGAATAGAATTTGCAAATGGGTCATTATTTAAATATCTTATATTGTGAATAACTTCACAATAAGCAGGCCCCTGCTCATCACTTCGATAAGCTACACTTTCGAAGTAGAGAAGACTATTATTGCTTATTCTCCCCTGAGTGCTATCACCCAGACTGCACTTTTTACGTATGAGTAAGGATAAACGAACTTAATCTATACCTTTGCCTCTACTACGCTTGAGAAAATGGGAAAGATAGATAGAAGAAATAGCTAGTAGTACAATACAGCAAACGGCAGTTGAAAATAGATAGGGGACTTTGGCTTCATTTGCTGCTCACTACACGTTAACTTAAAGCACAGCAGGGTCATTAGTCTCGCTCTCACATAGATTTACTCCCTAGAGGGACTCATTCCTTGTGACTACACGGCCTTCGAACTCATATTGGTCGACAGTCCCCAGAGTTGGCATGTCCTGCATCAGTTCGATTGTCGTTGACGTCTTTCACTCTTTTGACTTACAAAAGACTGTTTCAAGACAGGATATCTCAAAATTTGACGACATCCTCTAGCGCACGACGCAACGTCTATTTTTGAAAGCCCTGTTCTAGTCTAACGGCACCATGGGAAAGCCATCGGTGTGGAGTAAATGCGAGTCTCTCACTATTACCTGTCTACTAGCGCTAATAACGCTTATAGTCACTTTGAAGTTTCGTTATCTACATTTCCCCTGTCCAAATGATACAGTACATTGACTACCATTGTCTTATTATATATGTGGCGATCGTTTCTAGGATATTGTAGTCTTATCCCTTCATTCCTGTTAATATTCTATATATACACAATGTGAGAAGTCTCGAAACATCTGCGACGATGTGTGTGTTTGTGTGAAACCGTTTTAGTAATTTGAAACTTTATTGATCACTATCGTGGTTGTTTTACCGAAAGCGACGTGCGCTAACCATGCTACTTAGATATTCATCCCATATAGCATTGTGATGCGCCTTTAGGCTTTCATTTCAACTGCGCATTCCAGTCGCCCACTTTATTCCGAATGTCTAAAAAGCAAAGCTATTTAGACATTCGGAATATAAGGAAGTTTATACAATGATTAAGATTGATTTGACCAATTAAAATATCTTCTATTATAATTAAAATATCTTTGACCAATTAAAATAAAATATCTTCTGGACTCCTCAGTATACTGCGAAAAACCACAGTGCCGCGCATCTCCTCAGATGTCATTCTACCTGCGTGAAATATTTCAACAATATTGCGTGACCTATTAAAATTGTAGATGATCTAGTCTTGCATGCTTATCAATGTCTTAAACAGGCACACGTGCATTGGATGCCTATGAAGTTTTGACCTTGCCGAGGTTCTCGTTTTGGTAACATTACTTCGTATTTTGGCTGTCTGTGGAATAGTCATGCTAACGGAGAGGGGAAGGATGTTTCTGACCGTCTGTGTTCTATATAAAAAATTTAATAATCACGAATATAAAGCGATGAATATAAGAAGCACGTTGCATTAAAGAGGTTCATTAATTTTAAAGCTAGTAGGCATTAAAAAGTGAGAATTCGTAGATATGCCTTTATGTGATAAGCTAGATGTTCTTGAATCACTTCAATTAATTATTATTTCAAAATTTACAATAGTAATCCCAGAGAAAATAATTAAGAATATAAATATATCAAATTACCTTACAAGGGTGGACAAAAGACTTGGTTGTTTAAGTAGCCAAAAGCAAACTAACTTTACTACAAACTATAGATCGCATGTTGCTAAGTAAGTCACCATGCATTACCTGAGTGTCGCACTACGGATAAAAAGTACTACTCCCAAAGAAGAAATCGGCTGTTATTTCTTTTAGAGTGTTACTATCCAATACGGCTGTTTTGACAGAAATAACAGTATTTCAGAAGTTGTGGTACATGCAAATATTTCATTACTATTGCAGAAGATCTCATATTGCGAAAATAATTATTAGCATTAGCAGAGGCATATGATGCAAGAAAGTAAGCTTTTACAGCATCAGCCAAAAAAAATAAAAAATAAAATAATAAATTGTGTACGTGTGTGCCGAGCACACATAGCGGAAGTTAAGTCTTTAAACGAACAATTATCATTTGACCGAGGATCCCGTATTGACCGTAGGAATGCCGCTAGCGACGAATTTGGATGAATGGAGCCTTGGAGATATGAGAAGTTCCGTTACCAAATCTAGTTTCGGCAAGTGCTGCGGCATCGGATGATATTTAAAACCATTACTTCGATAGAGCCGGAATCCCTTTGTTCTTGAGAGAGCCACGACAGCTGTTACATTTAACTTACATCCTCATTTGGAAATGCTGTTTGAAGAAGAGCGTGATCCTAGAGCTTCTACAATCTTCACATCATTCTTGAACCAAAGCTGATCACACACGGAACAGACTGAACCGAAATCATTATCCACGAATGTACGTTTAAAGTGTGTCTGGATGCCGGTGTTTTTAAAATCCTGTTGCTTACGCCCGCTACGTGTTGAACGATTTGATGGAGTACTTCTGGCAGTCGGTTTTGGCTTCTTCGATTTTCGTTTACGACTGGGCTTCGAGGGCTCTTCGTCGTTTTCATTTGGAGTATCAACTTCCATGACTCCTTACAAATTAACATCTAACAGTTCTGGGGAGATATAATTAATTAATTTAATTATTAAATCCGTTTATTAAAAATAGCAAGTGTTTGCTTTCACCCCTTATACACAGCTGACCGGCTAGAAGGGTGTACAAAATGCAAGAATTGCAATTATATACAATATAAGAAGGGTATACAAAAAAGCAAGAATTGGAATTATTTACAGTATTTACAATATAAGAAGGGGGTACAAAAATGCACTATTACAATTATTTACAATATTTACACAAGTGCGTATATTTACAATATTGTTTACAAAATTCACTCATTGACAAGGTTATAGTTGAAATAAGCTGTGCGTTTCTGAGAGGCTCTTCACTCTGTACTGCTTGCTTTCGGAGTATTTCACAGGGTCTATTGCCAATGAATTGAAAAGGTTGACTGCGTTGTTTGGGAAAAAATTCTTCAGACAGCACAGGTTGCACAGCATAGAATGAAACGGTAGGTAGGGGCTGTCATTACTGCCTCCAGCACGTGGAGTAGAGATAAGTCCTCGAAGACTGGGGGCGTCAGTCACACTGTAAGCATCTGAGAAAGAAGAAGAATATTCCTGGATGCAATGTGAACTCCCCAGGGAGTGAAATTTAAGTTGGTATATAAAAGAGCCCTGGAGATTGTGAATTCATTGCCCGTGACCCTGTTCATCCATCGCACTACCCAGTACTCGACTGTGAGGAATCTGTTTATGTACGACGTCGGGGCAGAAGACCAGATTGGTGATGCATATAGTGCGATAGGTTGTAGGCACCGCTGGACGTATCCTCCGACTACATCGACGTGGAGTAACCCCGTCAGCTCTTGTCGAATTGTCCACATCGCCGAGAAAGTCTTAGTCTTCATGATCGAGAAATGGTTCTGAAAAGTGAGGCCCTCGTCCCAAGTCAAGCCGAGGTCGGTGTGAGACTTCACTTTCCTTATCTGCACTCCGTTGTGATAGGCTGTGATGTCATTTTTTATTCTCTTTTTTGTAAATGTGATTTGGGCTGATTTATAAGGCTCTGAAGATGTGGATGGACCTTCTCTGGCTTCTTTGCTCAACTCCATCGCACGCTGTAATTTCTTCCGTTGTCAAAATAGCTTAGATCTTTCCTTTGTACTCAATGGAGGTAGTTTCAGTGGTCGCATTGCACGTATACGTGCTCTATACGACTTATAACGCTCATTATTGGTCTTCAGCATGTTAAATCCTCTGGCATTTTCTGCCGTGAAGGAAATTTGTCACTTACCTATATTTATATTATTTATTTACCCTACCAAATATAAATATAGTACAACTATACTTATATTTGGTAGGGTAAATAAAGATTTATTTATTTATAAATTTTTTCCGTTGAATTTTTTTTATTAAATACGGTGGAGAATGACGCAAGTTACTGATTGGATCATGCGTTGCTCGTGCCTGGTACGGAGTCGTACAATGGACAGGATGACCATTTTCTCCGCATTTTCTTGGCGATTTTTGTCAATCCTCCGGACGCATTGCATGTGTATGTGCGCTATACACCTTACAACGCTCATTACAGAGGACCCCTGCGTTACGATTGGTTCACAGTACGATCAAATCACTTTACGATGGACTCTCCATAACAATATACCGTTCACTATACGATATGTAGTAAGCGCCGGTCATTGTGATCACGTTTACGAATTGAATTTTAATTCTGTTAACGTCGATTCTAATAAGCGAAAATAGGAGGAATATTATCCACAGGCTATAAAAGTAAAGATATAAAGCACAGATTTACACTTTATTACCTTACCAGTTAACAAGATGAAATGATACGTGTAAATCGCAAGAATATTTTCCATAGATCAACAAAAGAAAGGAAAGCACAAAAAATCAATTAAACCAAGTATTTCCAGGTGGTCACCCACCCACTTACTAACCTGGTCTAACGCTGCTTAACTTAGGTAATAGCACGAAAACTGTATTTAGAGAATAGTATTTAGGGTCGAGTGCAACCGGTGGTTTCGATATCAGCGCCGTATGTGTTCCATGATCAAATGCAGAACTACTGCGAAAGCCAGAAAAAAGTGGTAGTGTCTGGTTTATGTCGAACTGTATTGAGTTTTGTTCTGCTGTTGTGTCTCTGGGTGCTTGGCCTCAGGGTCCCTAGTGGGAGACTACGTTGCCCGCCACCACTACTAGGAGGTGTGCCAGACTGCCCATTATACTCTGGGTAGTCTCCGCGCCAGGGTCGCCTGAGCTTTCTGGACGGAGATCGAGCGAAAATAAAAGGGGGAGGAGGTGGGTAGGACAGTATAAATAGTGGAGTCAAAGTAATAGTAGTAATGGAGGCATGTGATGCAAGAAAGCAAGCGTATGAGCTTATGTAGCATCAGCCAAAAATAAAATAAAATAATAATAATAATAAATAAATAAAGTAGACAAAAGGAGGATGAGAAAAGAAGGCATCTTCCATGGGTAAGAAGAGGTTGGAAAGGAGAAGTAAAGTGCAAAGTGTATTCGTGTCAAATGGCACCAGGGATGTGCTGGGACCTCTTTTCTGGAACATCGTCCTAGACGAATTCCTCTATACGAACTTAGCAAACGTCAATACTCAGGCGTATGCAGATTACAGAGCACAGCTTGAAGATATAGGAAACAGAACTGGACTAATGAGCACAACCTCCAGATCTCACCGGACAAAACCTGCTCCATACTTCTTGAAGGAAAGCTGGACATCCGGAGACCTCCACAACTAAAAATACAGGGCAGAACTGTCAAGCTTGCCACCGAAATGAAGTATCTGGGCATAATCCTAGACAAGAACCTATCCTTTACCCGTCATCTGACGTAACTACGTAAAAAGATCCGTAATTACACCTCACTAGTAAACAGAGTCTCTCGCTGCGACTGGGGATTGAAGAAACGAACTCTTTCCATATACTACAGAGCCATCTTCGTACCAATAGTCACATATGCAGCAGGAATCTGGTACACGAAGGCCATAACAGCAGTCAATTACAGAAAGCTTGAAACAATACAACAAGCAATGCTACTGACCATCACCAGGGCGGTGTGCACGGTCAGCACCCACGCCATTCAGGTGGTGACAAGTGTGCTACCCCTGGTCCCTGAGGTCGTCAGTGCGGGTTGCTATATCACCTCTCTAAGGGAAAAGCAGTATCAATCATGGATTACACAACCGACCCAGCTAACACAGGTAAAGCAGAGAAAAAACACCTAGCCCACTACCTACAACAAACCTGGCAATCCAGGTGGACCAACTCCTCTAAAGGAGAGATTACGAGAAAGTTCATTCCCGACACTACTAGGGTTTATCCGAAAATGCCGAAATGGTTCTCCCCCGTACTCCATACCATGTTCTTCATAACTGGCCATGGGCCTATAAAAGGGAAATTACAAGCACTAGGCATTATTGATGACCCCTATGCCACTGTGGTTCCTCGGAAAGCTGGAGCCACCTAATGTATGACTGCGAGCTCTATGAGGACTTAAGATGTACTCTCTTCACCAAAATCCACTATCTTCCAAAAGACCGGGTACAGCACGTCCTTGATAACGCCAAAGACTACATTGCCTTCACACACTTTGCTCAAGAATTGTTCACCCGACGTAGGGCGCTTCCACGGACGCAAATTTGAAAACTGTACAG
Source organism: Mastigoproctus giganteus (assembly GCF_048544385.1). Classification (NCBI taxonomy): domain Eukaryota; kingdom Metazoa; phylum Arthropoda; class Arachnida; order Uropygi; family Thelyphonidae; genus Mastigoproctus; species Mastigoproctus giganteus. Next base: position 13,058,120 of record NC_143576.1, read on the forward strand.
TACCACCCATAACTCACGACGCAGCTTTGATTCACTGACTGGTGCCCTGATTGAGAGAGAAGTTCCATTAACGTACAGCAGAAGATAAGGAAACTGACACTCAAACCACATCAAATGCCATCTGGCCATTCGAACTAGATTACTAACCTAGTTCCCTACAAATCCCCTTTCCTAGGCCGGGGGGAGTATACGGGTTTCTGTCTCCCCCCCCTTCTTCTCCTGGTGAGGCCTGGGTCTGCCCCACTAACTTTTTTGGGGTCGCCTTGTCTATCGTCCCCATACTTCTGTCTTTTCCTCCCCAGTTTTCAGCCTCCCCTCCCCTCTCTGCCTAAATTGTCAGCATACACCTCACACAATGTCAAAATTCAACCCGCATTGATATTAACCTCTTACTTTTCCAGTGTTTTTTGCCACCCCTCCTTTTTTTTTTTTTTTTTTTTTTTTTAAGGTTCTAGCCATTCTGAAATTAGGAGGGAGGACCTATAAAAAAATAAATAAAAATAAATAAATACATAAAAAAAACATTATAGATAGGGGTCAGCCAAAAGAAGTACTGCTTATACGAATTGATGTTAAGTTTTTGGGTGTAGGACTCAAGCAATTTAGAGATGATTCGGACACTAGTAATTAAAAGTTAGATAGAGGGGTGGGGAGGTGGGAAAACAGAGATAAGGGGTCCATAGAGAAGATGACCCCTAGATCAGTGGGGCAGGCCATGCCCCACCAGAGGGAAAAGAGGGGCGGCGAGGGGGAGGAGACCAGGAGTCATCTCCCCCTCCCGCCCGGGGAGTGGAGGCAAAGGACCACGCAAGGGAGCGTGGCTAGGAAGGCCTATTGGCACTATCTGAACTGTGCTGGTGGTTGTGTCACTCCTGGGACGAACCAAAGAAGGAGTTGTATAGCACTATTCCCGCAGAGATTTACGGTTGAGCTAAAGTTCGTTGCCTGGTAAAAAGGTCTTGGGCGAACTTGGAAAAGGCGGATAGTGTTGCTCGTGTTCCAGAAGATGGTTTTCTTGATTCTACGGAAGGTAATGAATCTGTGTAATGAGAATGCGTCGAAGATCTTCGTAAAGCGGGCAGTGGTACATAAGGTGGTCCCAGGTTTCCTGGGATCCACAGTTACACAGAGTGTTGTCTGTTATATGGAAAAAAATTATTATTATTAGCCATATGTTGCAAGGAAGCCTGGGGTTTTTTGTTGTAGCAGCCAAAAAAAAATTTGAGTTACCCTGTGTGAGAGAGAGAGAACAAGTGTCAGAAGTAGAAGGGAGTCATCAAGAAAGAGAACTACTCACCAGATGTTGAGCCCCTGCCGGCATCTAATCAACACAATGAAAAAGAACACAACAGGTGATAAATTACCAGGTCGCTCTTGCAGTCACACACATTGTGCACACGATAATTATGTTTTCGTGAATGAACAACTTTAGAATATTTATCCTTCCCCTGAACAAATAAAAATGGATAGTTTGCTGTAGCAATGTTGAATAAGAGAGTAAGTACAAAATGTTCTCTGGGTAACTTTAGTTTTTGCCCTACCCGGATATGATTGGTTGGGCTATTACATACCTGCCAAATTTTAGAAATCTGAAACCGAGAGAGTAAGAGATTTTCTGGCTTTGTCCAGAATACTTTGGAATACATTTTGAAACTGTCCAAAAGGTGTTCCCAGAATTTTCTTCCAAATTAAGGATAACTAAATAGTGCATGTCGTATGGATAAATTACATGTCGCCATAAAATGCAATAACTGATTTTAAAGCTCTTTGATTTCAATTATGTAGCATTGATAGGTGGTAGATGACTTTCATCAACCGGTGAAATACCACCACTTTGCTTATTGGAGGCCTGAAGTGGTGAAACCCATGTTTAGTCTCTAGAGCAAAGTTTCCGGCATCCCCCTCCCCCCATACTTCTCCTTCAACCCATGCACGGTACTAAGTACTATAGGTTTTGATACCTTTCGTGTTTGGGGTTTTCATAAAAAATAATAAATAAATAAATAAATGAATAAGTCAGTTTTGCACGAATTGAACCATGCCCTGTGAGAAGGAAGGTGGTTTGTAGGCCTGGAGAGAATCATGTCAGGCATTTGGGATAAACTGTTTGGAATTCTGGAAGAAATTTTCGGTTTATGGCACCCCCTTTGTAGACTCAATTCACCTAGTCTGCCAGACCTGCATTAAATGGGTGACAATGCTCTTTTCTTCTGCAGTCCTGTTGTTGAGTGGATCAGAGGTGAAGTCTAATATTGTGTCTGATTTTCCTTTGGAGAGTTGATAGAGTAGACCTGTGCGGACAATTTTTAGGTCTAAAGGTAGTACACCTGCAGGGCATGGGTTGAGACTGTGCGACAAGCTCTTGTTATTGTTAGGAGGATAGAGCGCTGGATGGTTTTTAGCTTTCGGCGATTGACGACGGTCTGCGTCTTTGCGAACCACACCCCGGAGGCGTAAGTGATGGCAGGGATGAAATCTGCCTTAGATAAGAGCGCCAGGGTTCGCTTTTTGAGGCCCCAGTCCTGCCGAGTTACCCTGGCCACTAGGGCAGTGTAGTTTGTGATCTTCTTGCGTAGGTTGACAAGATGCGGTAGGAATGATAGATTTTTGTCGATGACTACTCCAAAGTATTTCACTAATTTCCAATTTTATGGTAGTGCTATGGATCTTTATCTGCGGCTGTCTGGTTGGTAAAATCGTGCCCCTCAGTAAGACACAGCAGGTCTTAGCAGGTCAGATGTTCAGTTGGTTATGAGTAGCCCATTCTTGTAGCACTGTCAGCTCACAATTTGCATATGTCTCTAAGAGAGCCCTGGAGTCTGCCCTCAGCATCAAGATCAGGTCATCTGCTTACGCTTGTGATTGAACTTCTCCAAGGTCGACGTTTAAGAAGTCATCCAGGACATAGTTCCAGAGCAGAGGCCCTAGAACGGAACCCTGCGGGCAGCCTTGGTATGTATGTCTTGAAACTTGACTGTAGGGGGTCTTTACCATGATGTTTCTATCTGAAAGATAGCCACTGATGCAGTGGCTATCTTTCAGATAGCCACTGCATCAGTGATGGTGGCTCGTCTGAGTCTACTCCGGGATGGTGGCTCGTCTGAGTCTACTCCGGGATGGTGGCTCGTCTGAGTCTACCCAGGACACTCGGCCACCACAAGACGTTGAATGCCCCGGCGTAGTCCAGATATTGCCAAGAAATATTTATTCTTCCAGTTTTTGCCTGTGGCTATAATATTTCCCAGTGCATCAACAGTTGATTTTCCTGACTTGAAGCCAAATTGGTTTGGAGCAGCCAGCCCTGCGGTTTCGTGGTGGCTTTCTAATCTCAGGCGAAGGAGCTGCTCAAACACTTTGCTCAGGATGGACAACAGAGCAATAGGCCTATAGGATTCTGGCTGTTCTGGTGGTTTGGACGGATTCTTGAGTATTAGGCGGACTAATGCAGTTTTACAATCTGTTGGGAATGCCCCACGTTTCAAGCAGTGGTTATAGAGATTTAGAATGAGATCAGGTTCATACTCAATGACTTTTTCTGGCAATTTCTGGCTCAATTAGTTCTTTTCCGGGAGATTTCTTATTCCTGATTTTTTTAGGCTGCAGCAGTGAGCTCCTGTATAGTGAAGGGTGGTTCTACCACTGTGGTGTGATACAGGGAATTTTCCCTCTCCATTTGAAGTTGTTCGGTGGTTCGATCCGGGCATAGTTGCTTAAAGATGACATCCAAGGTATTACGGATGGAGTCCAGCCACGTCGTTGTCATCTGTCCTTCAGGTGTCTTCGTGGAAGGAATGACCTCTGCCCTAGGGAGTTTTCTAGTTGTTATCCTATAAAGAATCCCCCATGGGTCAGAGTTGTTCACAGTGGAGACAAGGGACTCTCAGGACAGTTTTTTTTTCCTGCCTGATCATTGCTGTATAGGAATTGGTTGCCTCCCTGTATTGGTTCCTGGGGTATTCTACTTCTGCCGCAGGCCAGGACTTCCTGGCTCTCTGGAAGATACGCCTCTTTTGGTTGACCTCTTTTCTAAGGGTCTGCAGTTTCCGGGACCACCATGGCACAGCACCCGGTACGGGGTATTTCCGCTTAATGGCGACATTGGCTACATTAACTTGTATCAGCGATTTTACGCTGGTGGGAGTCCAAGTCGAAATTCATCAGAGTGACAGTTTGGAGGGCTCTGGCATAATCGCGTAGTGTGTCCTTGAACAGTGGGTAATCTGCCTTTTGCACTGAGTAACGGTGAAGTATCTGCCTGGAAGAGGTTGTATGATGTAATGTTCTCTCCATGTTGAATGTGATGGCGCGGTGGTCAGAAGTTGTCCATCCTTCACGAACGGTCCAGTTTGTAATGTACCCCACGAAGGATCTGGTGGCGAGGGTAACGTTTATCGTCGCCTCCCAGAGAGTACTGGAAAAGGTGGGAAGATTATTAGGTCTATTAAGGACCGTGAGGTTGCTATTTGTCAGGAACTCCTTGAGTCTGTGTCCATTTCAAGCTCCTCTACGCTCGGGTGTTTCGCTTAACCATACGGGGGTGCGACAGTTTACATCAGATCCTATCAAAATCTTTGCCCCACAGAGCACCGTGTTCAGAATGTGCAGGTACTGGATGGCAGGCGTGATATCCTCTCCTGGGCGACAATACAGAGAGACCACATAGAACTCAACCCAACAAACTGATTATGTGGGCGCAGGCCGAGCAGAGATGGGTAATTTTTGTCACTGTGAGGTGGGGGTTACGCACGACTGCTGCGGCTCAGGGGGTTTCTCCAGCTGTTTGAACTATCTTATAGGTTAGGGATAACCCCACACCTCATTAGCATAAGTATAGGGCTCTTGAATGAGAAGTATCCCATAATTAATTTTCTTCCTCAATCTTTTTTCTTATCTGGTCTTTGGCTGTCTGTGCATTAATTAGCACCCTCCTGGCACTTTGCCGTCCCGGGGTGGTTTCCTTATGGAAATAAACGGATAATAATAATAATAATTTTAAGGAATTTTATCTTGTGATTATACCGTTTAATTTGTGTTCCCATAATTGATTCTCATTTGGAATGCACTCTTTGGTTTTCAGTAGACTGGACACTTTCCATCGCGTATTGAATGGGTATGTTCCATCTTCTGACTCCTACAGTTCGCACAAACTGGTTCTGATGTTTTTGTTTGGTCATGCATTATAGCTGTGACCCTTTTCGGCACAGTTTCCACATGTCTGCAGGTATGGAAGGTGTGTCCAAACCTGCAGCACTGAAAACACTGACACTGGAATGTGCTCCCTGAATGTGTGGCATCCCCAGCTTCTTGGTGTTTCTGCTAGGTTCCTAAGGTATCTTCGAGTTGTTTAGTATATTGTTTGCCTCCTCATCCGTATCTGTCTGTATTATCACGCCAATATTGCGCGTTTTCCTAATATATTTAATTCTTGTGGTTTTGAACTCCTCAGTCAGCGAAGTGACAACTGTGTTCTTTATTTCCTCACTGGTTTTCATGGCATCCAGTGTGGCTGGCTTCAAAATGACAAGGTGGGGCTTCTGCAGAAGAGTTTTGGCACGTTTGGTTTGTGTGTTGTTGCTGCTGGTTGGTTGGACACTTGCTTCATTCCATTCCTCAGCGCATCTGCAAAGGAGAGGGCGCGCTGTTGCATTTGGTTGCCCCTCTCATCTAGATAGACTTCGAGCTTCGCGAAAGCCTTTTCTCTTTCCAGGTTGGCGTTCATCAAAAGGTGCTCCATTTTCGCACAGATGGTGACTATTTCTCCCCTGAACGCTATTGAAATTCTGCTGCTGGATTTCGCCATCAGAATTTCCAGGTTCGTCCGCAGCGTATAGATCTGGTTCAGGAGTGGTCCTTCGGGTAGGGTGGGATCCAGGACGGGGCCATCCTGTGATTTTGCATTGTCTTCAGTGTCATCATTTACGTGGACTGTAAGCTCTCCTAGGTTAGTAGGCTCACAGTGGTACGGGATTTGCTGGCATCCATTGGAATTGATTTTTCCTACAGTGGATGCCCCCTCTTACCTTGTCACTTTTGTTTGACAGTACGCGTATTGTTGTGGCCCGCCTCCTCGTGGCGCGGACGGATACCAGGGAGCAGCCATTCTGGTGATCGCTGCTCCCTAATAGCTAAGTGGCCAGATATAACACAACAGAACAAGATATACACTTTGCAGATATAGCACCATACTTGTATCTGGCCATTTCACAGAGCTCTGTACTCATCACAGTGTGCCATGGCGAAGTTGAACTAACGTTTAGGTGCTGCCGTACATAAGACACAACATTTTGCCTAGGAGCCACCCTTGATTCTGGGATACACGTACGCAGTGCACCAGGAGGTAAAATATAATATAGTACCTTACATATGTGTAACGAGAATGTTAATGTATATAAAATAGTATATACGGTATATATCTTCTTGTAAGTATTGTATATATATCTGTATAATTGTGTGTACAAATAAATGGAAAAGTGGAATGTGCAAATGTGGGAGTTCTTTGTAGTGCTATTCATCTATAAAAAAAAAAAAAAATGTTCATCTCCACCTGGGAGGGAGTGGAGGTTTGCCAGCATGATGCTTCTGAATGGATAGTAATATCGGCAGCAGCGCTTTTATTTGACATGCGTGTTTATTGTAGAGGCTACTGTTAGGTACTTCCATCGCAACATTGACTTGGCGCATTATGGCCTCAACTGCCAAAGCGCCATTTAACATCGAACCAACAACAACCTTCGCAACATGAGATCGTTTCATTGCGTATCAAGAATTTTCTCTTTGCTACGTACATTATCTGAGACTTTTATCCTCTCTCGTAATATTTTAAAGCTCTCGTATATTTGATGCTTTTTCTTTAAACTCACTTCAGTTTTAAATATAAACATAACGATAGTTAAATGTACACAGTGTGTTTCATTTCAGGTGCGTTAGAATTTTATTTTTTAAGTTAATTTATTTATTTTTTTATTTTTCTGCGATAAATAGAAGCGAAATGTAAATAACTACTTGTCTTGTTACGTATTATTAGTTAATCAATTAATTACTAATTGATTAACTAATAATATATAAAAGTGTATGCGTTCACTTCTGTGCCCATACCTCTGAACGTAATGTTCACTCCATGTTTTGTAATACGTTGTAATCAACCCGTGAAATGCAACATACATTTCAGACTTTGCGATTTAATAAATCTTACAGTCGTAGTATGTTAGATTTATGTCAGCTCGAAATGTAACCCGTATTTAACGTTTCTGCTGCCATTAATATACAGTAGACTTTTTAATCAAGGTGCCGTTATCTAGAAAGTTTTATTTTTAATGAATTTAATGCAGAAATAATGAGGCCAAATAAGAAATAGAGAGATTAACAATGCAGTTTTCTTAACTACACACAAAAAACATAAACGTGTTGACGATCCAGTATTATATTCTGTCATTAATACACTTCTGCTTACGCCCGTTCTATTTTCTTTATTATATCAAGTTTAGTCTGCGCGAGTAGTAGCACAGTGGTATTGTCACCGTCCTCCGCACACCGGGTGGAAAAAGCCAGGATGCGAATCCCGTCGATGATGCGAGGAACTTTTATGCACTTTTTTCACTCCGTGGCTGAGTTAGTGGGCGTAGATAGGAAGGTCTCAGGCGTAGATTGCAAGGTTTCTTCCCCAGAAACTGGGGGTTTTCGTTCAGCAAAACAGGTAAATCGAGCCGAGAACACACGAAATTTACAGACACAATACACATAGGTATATGAATTAATAATTATTAATTAGGACGACCCTAATGTAATAATTTGGATTATATCAAGTTTCTTACTAAGCTTTAATTTTGTTATTCTTTTCTTCTCTGTATGAGGTTTATTAACTTTAGGAGCCGTAGTGAGGGGTTTTGTATTTAAAATAAATGTAAAATAGCGGTGTAATCCATGATATCAGTACAGAATTCACTTTGAAATGGCGAACGTAAACAAATATAGTAATCACATGACTTGCCGTTTTCTTTTATCGGCACTGTAAGACGTGCGGTGTATGTGTACATTCGATCTCAATGTGCCGTTATTTGGAGTGTCACTATTTCGACAGTCTACTGTAATAAGCTAATTAGTAAACTGATATAAAAAAAAAAAACACGAAACAAAAAGCAACACCTTTTATGGGCAAATCGAAAACATTTTCCTCTCTGCTCCTCTGTTGTATTACTCATTCATTCGTCCAATCAGCGTACAGAAATTAACATATTATCCAGCGCTTCAGATACAATATACAGTATATGGATAGCATGTGCAATATGTATGTATGAAAAAAGAAATAATAATAGATTATTGCCGGATTTCTATTGATCCAATTTTAATGAAATTTGGGACGTTTCGACAAATCTTTCTAAAATAGCCAAATGTAAAAAATTCATGAAAACCCATTTACTGGGAGTTACGTTATTATGTGTGGACGGACAGACACACAGAGAGACGAACGTCATGAAGACAAATAAACGCTTTATTCATACATATTTTTCGCTCACCTTTACTAGGCGTCTGTACGCCTAATAAAGGTGAGCGAAAAATATTTATTAGAATTCATTTACCTTTTTTGGGTTCACGACTAGATATATAATCTTTATTGTGTACAAAAGGATGTATACAATTTACCCTTCACGGAAGGAATGCCAGGGGCTTCACATTGGCTGGTGGACAAAGGCCTTGAGGACGGGTCCCACATCGAAGTACGGGTTCATCCCCCAGGGCCAACAATATAATAAGTTTCAGTTAAATTATTCACAATATTCATAAAAATATTATACAGTATTTTTGACATTATATACAATATTATACAGACATCCTTTTTAAATTTATTATACTGCCACATTACTGTGCAGTTTGCCTGGTTGAGTTTAGGTCATCAAGGATCTCTCTCCGGTATTTGCGATCCTTTACAAATTTGTAGAGGTCGCCTTCGATTGCTTGGACTGTGATAAGCATCTGCTTGGGGAGAAAGCGGTCGCTAAGGGCTAGTCTATTATGGTTAGCTATAAGTGTTGGAGCTGACCTCAGTCCGGGTTGAGGATTCTCCAAATGCACAGTTCCCATATGTTTGGCTCCGAGATTATTCCAGTGGTCATTTTGACAGTGAGGTGAGGCGTCTTTTCATTATAAGATTTGACAGTCGGACAAAGTTCAGTGCGGTTGCCATCGCAGTTGTTCTTTGCTGGGGTGGACGATGATGTTTATGTGTGATCCAACGAACGAGCCAGTATTCGGAGGAGTACACACGTTTGATATTCGTGGGGGGCTGCAGACGCCTCCGGATGTGAATGATCAGAATATATTATTCGAAGTAAGAAGTGGATATGAATATTTCAAATTACATTCATATACACAAATAAGGAAACTCACCACCACCGCCTTTCGAGATTTCATTAAAACTGTTGTAATAATTAGTAGTGGCAAATTCAAGGAAGTAGGCTTGTACAACATCAGCCAAAAAAAAAAAAAAAAAAATCCTACATCATTTGTTTATGCCCACTAATATTCTGTCAACTTCTTCCTTGAATTTATCAAACTGCAGTAGACTGTCGAAATAACAGAACATTCGAGATAACGGCACATTAAGATCAACAGAGTTGTAGCTTTATTTATTTATTTTTATTATTTTATTTTATTTTTGAATGGAATAACTCTAACTGTTCCATTTAGCAAGGAACATGTGCTGAGTGAGAATAGTGTTGTACATTGTAAATTATGGTAGTATAAGATGGGTGCGGATAGTTTTTTTTTTTTTTTGGTAGTTGTTGGCGCATCGGCTTCTGTGGCCATAGTGCACCTCCCAAGGTTTTTGCAGTACTTTGATCCAAGCCCGAGGCGGGATTCGAACCCGCGACCTTTGGGTTGCCGGGTAGGCACTTTACCCACCTGGCTAGCCCGGTCGGCGTGCGGATAGTTGATAGCACTATTAATTGTTGCCGTTTATACAAATGGGAATACAAATTTTGTTCCGGTAGAAAGAGTGTTCTCCATGTTCAGATGCAGTTGGATTTAAATTGTTGGGCTGTACTGCCCAAGAGTTCTGCTATGTAGTAAATCTATTCTGCCGATTAAGGTGACTAGTCCTTTGTTCTGGATGGCATACGGTATTGTGCCTTTGACTAGATTGGCTTCAGTGTATCTCTTGATTAACTATGCTTTTAATCGGTAAACCTCTCTGGCTCTGGAGTAATGTGTCTAGTTTTGAGCTTGATTTTTTGCATTTCCCGTGAAGATATCGTTTATTTACAAAATTGACTAAATTCAGGGGACTATTATGCCTTAGTTCATGGTGAGACTGACTTCACTGCAATGTGAAAGGTTAACGGTATTTACTTTTCACATTGCACTTTGGTAGCAGTATTTGCCCGAGTAAATTCTGTTACCAAGAGGTCAACCGCAAGATCTGGCTGAGAGACTATCATTTTCGAGATTATGCTTTCCACCGCATCAAAACATTTTTTTTCTGAATCGAGGAACGTTGTAGAGATAATAATCTTGTTTGCAGTCATATTAGGCACGTATTCGCTGCCATAGTCAGGTGTTTATTTATACTAAATATTCAGTTTGATATAAATGAATGTCACATATGTATTCATAGCTGCATTAGTGCATTTTTGAAATCTCTTATTTCAAATCTCAACTTCTGCTCATACGTCGACCCATATTCACAAACATAACACGTAGTTTAGGCTACAGACCCATTTGTATCCCAGGCAACGTTTTTGTTTTCCGATAAATAGTTTTGAGCCAGAATAATTAGTCTTAGTTTTGCTGTCAAATGTCTTCATTCTAGTTGTAAATTAACGATCATCGTAAAATATATATTAAACACCGGAAAAATTCTAGGTTATTCCTTTCTGAGTACTCCATTTCCCAGTTATTTTATACGATACATGAAGTGAATGGTGAAAAAAGTAACTGAAATGTGTCCAAATTCTTCTCGTCATTCTTAGTTTCCAGCTCAGCGGAAAACAATAACGAATGAATCACTTGCCTGTTCTCTCTATTGCAGTTGGTCTTGGCACGCGAAATCTCAATAGCGGTAGCCTATTGGTCACGGAATGATGATTCTTGTATTTTAAAAGAGAAATAAGAAAGAAATGCTATTGCTCTGTACATGGTACATGTATGAGTAGGTGGATAAATTGTGACAAATATTCATGGTGCCTTTTAGACGTCTTTTTTAGTTGTGGGGATTTTAATCTGCAAATTAAAATCCTTGCATGGCATTTAATTTCACTTTTTTCGCACATTACTCGTGTTACTTAATGAAGCAGTTACATAAATATGCAGGGTGTCTCAAAAATATTGGTACAAACGTTTAGGGGAGGTAGATAACACCTAAAGGAATGGGAATCGCATAGGAACCCATAACCGGAAACGTCACGGGAAAGCAGTAGCAGAGGCACAAGAAGCAGAAATGACACAAGACAGTAATTAGTGGCAAACATTTATTTGACATAATATTAACAATGGAGTACGAGATGGATGCATTTCATGATGTTACAACAGATGCTCGAAGGTTCCCCCATGAGAGCGATGCATGCGTGACACCGACGCAGCATGGATTGGCGGACACGGTCGAACACACCTGGAGTTTCTTTGACAGTAACAGCAGCGCAGAAGAGTCTCCCCACGTGATCCATTTCGGTCTCCACAGGATTCATACACGATAGATTTGAGGGCCCCCACAGAAAGAAATGAAGGCTCGATAAATCAGGTGAGCGTGGGAACCAGGCAACGGGTCCACCACGGCCAATACATCGACGCCCAAAACGCCTGTTCAAATGGTCACGAACACACCTTCCATAATGGGCAGGCGCCCCGTCATGTTGAAACCAAATGTTGCGTCTCACACTTACTGGAACATCGTCAAGTAACCCTGGTAGAACTTGTTCAAGAAAGATCCGATATTTAGCGGAGTTAATGCGGGATGGTAACAGGTATGGGCCGACTAAGCAGTCACCAACCATATCTGCCCATACATTTATTGTGAAGCGATATTATGCCGCATGGGGGCGCACAGCGTGTGGGTTGTCGAGCCCACACATGAGCATTATGCTGATTGAATAAGCCTTCCCGAGTGAAATAAGCCTCATCCGTGAACAAAACATAGGCTGGAAAATTCAAGTCTTGAATACTTTCTTGGAGAAACCACTGCACAAAAGCCACACGTGCAGGATGATCTTGGGGAGCAGTAACGGAACCCTTTGGAGATGAAAGGGGTGTAAGGAATCGTCGTGCCAGACACGCTGTACACTGCGAGACACTCGTAAGGCAGAGGCAACGGCACGTGTGCTGGTAGTAGGATTATTCTGGATTGCATTCAACACACTTTCCTCCATGGCGGGAGTTGGCGTCGAACGTGGTCTGCCCGCACTACTCCTGTTACCTCTAAATGACCCATAATCGCACAAATTTTGATACACACGCGCAAACAAACGGTGGTACGGTACATGTCTGTCTGGGAAGTGTTCTCCATGAATTCGTTGAGCGGCTCGTCCATTGCCCTCTGCTAATCCATACACTAGATGCATGTCTGCCAGCTCACAGTTGGTCTATCGATGCATGCTCTTCGTGCGGCGACTACCTCGCCGTCTATCGACTTACGGTGACGTTTCCAGTTATGGGTTCCTTTACGATTCACATCCCTTTAGATGTTACCTACCTCCCCTAAACTTTTGTACCAATATTTTTGAGACACCCTGTATAAGTGTTTGAAATATAAAGTGAAGTATTATTAAATAACCATATCATGCATATCTCAATTACAATCTTTATGAATTTCGATCGAAGCACATAATTTGATTATACTGTTGTTATATTATCTGTAGCTCCTCTGTTCACTGTATAGGTACACCTCGCTTAAAGACAGGGTTAGATTCCCTGGAAATAAGTCGTTAAGCGAATGGCAATTTTCCATATGCTCTAATTTTTTGATGATGGATGCTTTCCATAAAAAAAAAAAAATAAAAGATGTGAATTTTAAATATAATAGCTGTTAATGAGTAATCAGCAATAGTGAGGGAAGTAGACGTACCTATTTTGTATTAACTAGGAATAACAACAGCCCAACTATATAATAGAGTAAATAATATAAGAGAATCATTCTCATTAGGCCTGAATCAATGTAGAAAGGAAAATTGCAGAATAAAATACGTGAAATTTTTTGCTCTGTTAATTAGCCTCAGTCATAGGTACAAAGTACAGTGTGTTGAAGGTCAAACGGGACCAGGAATTTCTCCCATTTCCGCGAACACTCGCGAAGATGTCTGTCAAGACCAGAGATTTAAAACTGTGTGGATCATGTGTTGTGTAGTATGTTGTGCCCATTGTTCGTCTGGCCTATTAGCCGTCGGGCCCCTGATGGGACCCGACGTTGTCCGTACTATGCCAACGAGAAGGCTGGCCAGGTATACCTTGTAATATATTGTACTCTGGCAGGTCACGCCGCTTAAATTCCTGGGATTTCCGCCACTCGATCCTTAAAAAAAAAAATTATAATCGCGGTACTATTATTGCAAGATCGCTATCTAGAGGCCTAATGGGGCGGGCAATAATTTTGGTGTTAATTTAAATTTGGATGAGTGGGGCTTTCGCGGTGTATGTCCAAGAGAAGGGTAGGGAGACTGAAGGCTAGGTGAAGAAAGAGAAGGGGCCGATAGGGTAGATGGCCCCTGCAGTCAGTGGGGAAAAGAGGGGGGTGGCAAGAAGACAGTGAGCTGTCTCCCCCCGCCAAGGAATAGGAGTGAAAGCAGGCTGGTCAAGGCTTCCAGCTCAGATCGCCATACGGCTAGATGGCAGCAATGTGCTGCAGTCATTTAAAAGTGTGTGGATAATGTGTTGTGTAGTATGTTGTGTCCATTGTTCTTCTGGCCTATTGTCCAGAAGAACAATGGGCACAACTGACTTCCAGATTGTGAAAGAACAAAGCTCTAATTCTGATAACTTTGTAGCTGTTATCGCCACATTCTCTGGTGTGAACAAGGTACAGCTTTGTCTTATCTACATGCCACCAGAACATACGAGAGAGACCAGAAATGAGTTCTTTACCTGGCTAGTATTAAATTTAGACGTAAATATTGACACAATCATCTTAGGAGATCTGAATATGCTTTTGCCGAGGAATAAAGATGCAAAAAAGCAGAGCTAGACACCACAGTAGAAGCACTCGGAATGAAACAATTAACAATACCTGCGACAAGAGGATTACAGCATCTGGATTTAATTTATTATAACGCGCAAAATGTTAACTTAATAGAAAATTCCTTACAATTTTCCTCCGACCATTCTGCGCTTTCAATTGAAGTTGTTCTTAGAAGACAGACTGCCGATCAGAACTGCGGCACACATCAGGGTAATGAATCGAATTTGATATTTTCCACAAAATGTATTAAATGCGGGGTGATCTTGCAATGCTTAGCGCAATACAACTTTCAAAATCTATATAAGATGTCCACTGAAGAAGCCATAGACGAGATTTCGCGGTTACTCTTGCATATTGCCTGTCTTGGAGCAGCGAAAGAATTGGCAAAGCATTGGAAATCTTTGGCAGAGCAATAAACAGATTTAATAAAATTAAAGATCTCCGACAGAGCGAACTCTTGGTTCACTCCACAAGTTAAAGTTATGTTTAAAAAGAAGCAAAAGCTCTACCGAAAGTGGAAAAGAACTGGTCAACCGACTGATCGGACTATGTACAAATGCGAAAGAGCAAAGTTCATTCGACTGAAAAGACAAGCATACTTTGAGGTTATGAAGGAAAAAATTAAAAAAAAGGAAAGAGAATAGTAAGCAAGAAAAACAACAAAAAAGAAATGACGGTCCAGCTTTTTAGAGAGTGGACAGGAGTCACATTCAGAAAGCCTTTGAATGAAAAGCAGAAAAATTGTGAGGAAAACATCCGTGAGGTGCAAAAAATGATTAAAAAACTGAACAAACTAGAGTTAGAAACATATTACATGAAATTTATATCAGCAGGGAAAACTTAAAGGTAGCTATTAACTCGCTCCCCAGCAAAGCAACGATCGGGCCCGACCAGTTCCTGCTATTCATGATAAAAATATATAGTGTTTACATAATCGACCCGCTCCACCACCTCTTCCAACGAATACTAAGTGACGGGGTTATCCCGAAAACATGGAAGAGATATTACGTAAAACCAGTTCCAAAAATAAACAATCCTAAAACCAGTAAAGATTTCAGGCCCGTCGCAATCGGATGCTCTCTGCAAAAAATATTTGAAAAAGCAATCCTAAACACCGTCAATCAGCACTGCTTTGGGCAGGCCAGAATACTTGCATTCTGTGCTTCCTCGAAGGTCGACTATTACAAATTTAATGGAGACTCTACTACTGATACAGCTAGCATTAAATAATAAACAATAGTTGGACATCGTTTTATTGGATGTAGCAGCAGCCTTCGACAACGTCTCAATCCCAGCTATAACAGTAATCCTCAAGGAGTATTTTCTCATTTCAGGCAGCACATACGGGAATACGGTTAGGCATTCTGACAAACACCCTTCAAGAAAGACAAATTATCGCAATAAACGGGAAACCAACAGCAACTTACTGTATCACCAGGGGAGTACCTCAAGAGGGTATATTGTCCGCCACCTTCTTCGCAATAGCACTAGCCCCATTTTAAAATTGTTCAAAACTGTGAACAATTTATTACATATGCTGACGATTTGAAATTTTTTGTAAACTCTAAACAACAAGAAACTGCACCCCATCTATCAGAGGAAGCAAACCAGGCAATCAGAAAGCTAGAAGAATATCTGCACTGCATTGTCCTGAAACTTAATGAAAAGAAAACTGCCGAAATGACCTTCACCAACAAAACGACGAAAAATGAAATTACGATTTTTGTGAACAATACCAGAGTTCAAAAATCCCCCGCACATGTCGACCTTGGCCTTAAGTGGTATGAAGGATTAAACTTCATACCTCACTTCGAACACATTAGGAAAAAGACATACGCAGCACTCTGGAGCACTATACAAGAACTCACCGGTCTCCGAAGCCCTCATCTTATGATTCAATACATCCTTAAATGCGTTGCACCGATTCCGTTGTAACCATCGACTATCTGGTCATCGGCCCCCGAGAACAACATCAAGGCCTTCTTAGGAGTAGAATACTGGTTCCTGAGATGGCTAAATAAGATCGCCGGGAAACCGTTTACCATTTCAAGAGCGGTCTTGTTTGCCAATCTGGATATCACACCATGGAAGTATATCATCATAACCAGAAACATCTTAACTCTGGCAAAGCTACTAACGGAGAGAATAGATGCGCCGAAAGTGGGAAACGTGATCACTCGCCCTCGGATGATACAACCGAGAAGAAACAGGGAAGAACCAAGTCTCAAGTGCCAATTGACTCAATTGGACTTTCTGGGGAGATTCTTCCCAGCAAATACTGTTAAGTTATTTAATAATTTAAACATAGATTCGGAGAAAATATGTACAGACAAAATGTATAGAACATAAATCTTTTGTAATGTGTACCGGCAAGGTACAAATATAATAAGAAGACTAACTTAATAATTTATATAATAATATTTAGCATTTAACAATCGTTTAGTAATTAATTAAACCAACTCAACAATTAATTCATTAACCACATGCTCTGTGTTTTTTCATCTCCAAATGTTGTAAATAACTGCATGTAAATATGCTTGTAAATACTGATATAATGTAACCACACCCTCTAGCCACGTGCTGTTTATGGGTGTCTCGAAAGAGAAATAAACAGATGATAATAATAATAATAATATAATACAATACAATTTTATCAAGAGAATTTGTTTACAATAAAAGAACTTGTTAAGAAAAGTGAATTTCTTGACAACAAGTTGCAATTCATTTACAACAGTTTTTGATTACAAATTTGTTCACTAACAGAAAAGACAATGAAGACATTACACATAGTACATTCCACATTGCAAACAGAGAAAGTAATTGATCTGCATATCAGGTCTAATTTACTGTATCATTGAGTATCAAAAATCTTATTAGGAATTTTAATTTGGAGATAGAATAACTTCTCGTGAGCCTGAAATCAACACTAGCCAACAAGTTATTTATTATGTTCTTTGTGTGCCTATCTCCAAATTTATTTAGTACCCTAGGGTGAGGCAAAACAATTGCTTTTGCATTCCTAAAGTTATGTGATACATTCCTTTGAAGATTCCACTCTTCATAAATAGTGTTAAGATTCTTCAAGAATAAATTTAATTTCAGTTTTTGAATTGGATAAAGTATTTTATATTTCAACAAAAATTGCCTTCTCTGATCATTACAAGAGTTTGTCCCCATTAAAAGTTTCAGAATCCTGCTAAGTAAGTTGTTTGTTACCCTTATTTCAGTTATATTTGCACGTGCCCATACATTTACTAAATAATTGAGTTGGGAGTCCACTAATGCATAATATAAGGTAACTTTTGTTCTTATATTTAACTTATTTTTAATGTAATAAAAAAAGTAAACGTAAAATCTCATTTTTTTGTACAAGTTTGTTATATGCTTGCCCAACTTAGACTATAGTCAATTCATAACCCAAGGTAACAGTGATTTGAAACTACTTCCACTATTAGACATTTGCAATTCTGGAAATCCTGAACATGTAGGCATTTATGTTCATGTAATTTAATAGAGGGATGAATGTCCAGGGTTTGATGAGGTCTAATTACCAAAAATTTTGTTTTTTCAAAGCTGAGTGTTAATTTATTGTCATGAAACCAATTTTGTAAATTTATTACATCCTGCTGTAAATCTTTTGCCATTTTTGTCAGGTTCTTTCCAATTGTAAAGTGCAGCCTTTATCAACCCACTGCAGGATGGAAGCCTCCTCAACAATTCATGTTGAGGGAAATGGACCATAATCTGCCATGCTGGTCCAGTGCGGGTTGGCAGATCGACCGTATTCAGCAGTCAGGGGCTTGAACCCCGGTCTACTCAAAGAGCGTGTGCTACTGCACTCCCGCTCCTGCCCATTCGGCTACGGAGGCCTATTACTTATTACTCTTTTTTTTTTTTTTTTTTTTTTTTACTTTTTTTTTCCAATTGTATATAAGATTATATAATCTGCATAAATTATTAAAAAGGAGTTCTTTATTTCTTCGAATATGTCATTTATATAGATGTTGAACATAATTGGCCCTGCATGAGTGCCCTGACGTACTCCTCTCTTTTACATTATATGATTTTCCCTTTGTATTCTCTACTTCTACTGTTATTTTTCTTTTGGTTAAATAAGATGCTAAGAGTTGATTGATTCTTCCCCTTATACCATATTTCAGTAATTTCTGTTTCAAGATTGGGATATCAATTAAGCCATATGCTTTGATCAAATCAATAAACAAAATCATTATGAAGTTATTGTTGTTTAAATGTAAGTTAAAAGAGTCTACTAAACTTTCTAATAATGTCTGTGTGCTCTTGCCCTTCTGATATAATAATAATAATAATAATAATAATAATAATAATAATAATAATTTCTCTGAGTCCTTGCATGGGGGTCTTGTTGTCTTGATCAGGTTGTCAAATGCCTGTGCTGGATGAGGTTGTCTAATCGGGTTGTCACAGTGTGATTTTTTTTTTTTTTTTTTTTTTTTAAGTTGGACAGGTCCAGTTATCTTATCAATTCCATGTTCACGTGTTGAATGAGATTGTCACATCAGGTGGATACAACTGTGGGTTGTCACTTCAAGCAGGCCGACCGGGATAGCCGGGTGGGTAAAGTGCCAACCCAAAGGTCGCGGGTTCAAATCCCGCGGGCTTGGATCAGAGTAAATGCATAAACTTTGGGAGGTGCATTATGGCCACATAAGCCGATGCGCCAACTAATAAAAAAAAAAATAATAATAAAAAAAAACCCTTTTTTTTATTATTTCGTATGATGTGATCAATACACGAAGGAACCAGTTTATTCTTGCTTCCTTCGTGTATCGTGGCCGGGATATCCAACCAACCGGTTGGTTCGGCACCATCGTGATATCCAGCCCGAGGCGGGAATCGAACCCGCGACCTTTGGGTTGCTAGGCAAGCACTTTACCTACCCGGCTAGCCCGGTCGGCAAAAAAAAAAAAAAAAAAAAAAACCCTTCAGGCAGACTCAGTTGTGATGTTTAATTCCATGGTTGTTTCACCCTGGTCATGTCCAGTTCATCATCTGGGTAGGTTTCCGTGGTTGTGTAGACTTTCTGTTGGTCTGCACGGCATGGTTGTTTACTGCAGTGGCTGAGGCTATGGGAGCGTCCTTCTTCTTCTGAAGAGGTCCTGGTCCAGCTGCGCGAACGCCTTGTATGTTTCGACTTCAGTTATGGCGAGGACTTCTTGATTACGGAGGTTAAGATGTGTTCTAGTGATGAACCTGCAATAGAGGTCCTCATATAGTGGACAACTGTACATTAGGTGCTCCAACGTTTCACGTTCACCACAGAGGCAAAACGGCGTATTACTCAGTTCAAATCCTTGAAGTTTGTCTCTAATGGCCCCGTGTCCCTTCAGCAGGTCGGTGGTGTACAGTCCTAGTGAGAGCCACGGTGGATAATCCGGATATACCAGCCGTATGTTGGGTATAAATTTTCTAGTTATTGCACCTTTGCTGGAGGTCTCCTAGCGGACCTGCCAAATTTGTTGGAGGTAAGCGGACAGACGGTTCCTTTCTACTTTGGGATCATTTGACATATTTATGATATAGTGGAGGCATGCTGCCGTTCTGCTTTTGGTCAGTTGATAGAGTAGCCCATGCTTAACAATCACCAGGTCTAGAGGGAAGGATTCCGTCAGGGCCTGGAATGCTTGGGTACTTACAGTGTTATATGCTCTCGAGATGGTTATGAGTATGTGTCGCTGCGTAGTCTCCAATTTTTTCCGGTTCACTGCAGTGGTGGTCTTGCGATACCATATTCCAGCAGTATATGTAATCGCTGGGAGGAAAATAGCTTTATAATAGAGGCTGAGGGTTTTCTTCCTCAGGCCCCATTCCTTGCGTGCGATTCGCGCAAAAAGAGCAAAGTATCCTCTAATTTTCTTCCGTTAGTGCACTATATGTAGTGTAAAGCTCAGGTTCTTGTCTAGTGCGACTCCAAGGTGCTTTAATTCGTTGGTAAGCTTAACTGTGTTACCTTGTATCTTGATTTGAAGGAATCGTCTGGTAGCTAGGGTCCCTTTTAATAATATAGATCTTGTCTTCGAGGATGAGATCTTCAAGTTATTGCTGTTAGTCCAGCCCTCTAGAGTTTCTATTGCTCTGTTGGCGGTGTTTTCCAGTTGCGCATAGACTCCCAGGCAGCATCAGAATCAAATCATCCGCATAGGCTAGGGGGATGACGTCGCCGAGTTCCAAGTTCAAAAGGCCGTCTAAAACCAGGATCCATAAGAGTGAACCCAGGATTGAGCCATGTGGGCATCCTCTGAATACTTCTCTTGTTACTGAAGAATATGGTGCTTTGATTGTCTCGAACCTATTCGACAGGTAAGATTTGATGATTTGATACAGATTTGATGGTAGGTTGGCTTCCGGAGTCAGGCCAGGACGCTTGGCAACCATAAAGTGTCAAATGCCCGGCAAAGTCTATTGCTATGACCAGGAAGTATTTCTGATGTGAAGTAGTTGCAGCATCAGTAATGTTTTCCAGGACATCCAGGGTTGAGCATCCCTTCCTAAATCCATATTGTTGGTGTGACAGGAGGCCGGCTGCAATGTAGTAGATTTCTATTCGTTTTTTAATAGTTGCTGAAAGAGCTTGCTGATTGATAAGAGTTCTATGGGTCTGTACGACCCCGGAAGGTCCAGTTGTTTGTTGGGACTTTTGGGGATGAGGCACAAGTTTTCAGTTTTCCAGGCCTTTGGGAACAGGCTTTCTTTGAGGCAGTGGTCGTATAGTTTAAGAAGAATCTCTGGAATGGTTTCGACGGCTTTCTTGACAATCTCTGGGTCCAAAAGATTAGAGCCAGGAAACTTCTTATTTCTAATCCTCATGGCAGCTGTTTCCAGTTCAAGTTTGGCGAAAGGTTCTTCTGTTGCATTCGTGCAGTAGGTTTCATTGTCCGCACAGAGGGTTATCTGCTCTGAGGTAGTTGGGGGCAAGATGGTCTTGGAACATGGTATCCATGATGTTAATAATTGTTTCCTGCCAGGTTCGGGTGTAAGTACCCTGCCGTGTCCTCGTTGTTGGTATGGCCTCATCCCTGGGGAGTTTGTTTGTGGTTACTCTGACACCCCAGGGATTCTCATTCCCAGTGGTAGAAACAAGGTGTACCCAACTGCGCATCATACGCTGGCATATGGTTGCAGTGTACAGGTTCCATGCGTCCCGGAAGTTCTATCTTAGTGCCTCCACTTCCGCTGCCGGCGGGAGCGCCTTGTCCGCTGGAAGAGTTTCCTTCTCCTGTGCATCTCCTGCCTAAGCCTATGTAGCTCTGGAGACCACCAGGGTACTGCCACTGGGGTTGGGTTTTTCTTTTTAATAGAGGTGTTGGCGGCTTCAGTGATTGAGACCAGCGACCATCATCTGGTACTGATCTGGGCTGAGTCCAATTATGTTCAGAGATTGGGCTGCTGTGGTCAGTGTGGCTTGGAAGAGTGGCCAATCCGCCATCTCTATGGCATATCTTGGCTGTGCCTGCCTCACTGCTTGGTGTCGGCTAAGGGAGCGTTGGAGCTCAAACGTGATGGCCCTGTAGTCCGACGTGGTCCAGCATTCTTGGACGGTCGACGATGTTAGGTGGCCAGCGAGGGATCTGGTAGCCAAAGAGACATCGATTGTGCCCCCCCCCCATCGAACTAGAGAATGCTGCCAGGTCGTTTGGTCGGTTGAGGACTGTGTACGGACTATTCGCTAAGTAATCTTCAAGTTGTTTCCCGTTCTGTACTCCACATCTATCCGAGGTCTCGCTGTTACCCCCCCCCCCCGGAAACTCGGGTTTTTCGACTAGCAAAACTGGCAAATTGTAGAACACACGCAATTTGCAGACATAATATTTAGGCATGGTAGATAAATTAATATTCGGTTGGCCTTAATATGAAAATTTATTATTATTTTTTTTTTTTACTCTTACAGATATATAGCAAAATATTGACATAAAAACAATGAAAGGGCAAAATAAAGAAAGGTGAGGCTCACAGGTTGAAATGTAAGAAATAGGAAATACAAGGGATTGATATAGAATCATAAGTTATTAGCATTAGTATTAATAGTGGCCAATTGATGCGGAAGAAAGCAAGATTATACAGCATTAAAAAAAAAAGAAGCGAAAAATGAATAAATACATTTTCCGTTTATACTCCGAGACGATCACCGGTCAAAGGAGTTTACAAGATAGAGAATATTAGAAATAGAACCGACTATATCAGTCACGTAGACTTAAACCATGGTCACTCGAAGAACGTTTACCTACGCACTCTCTACTCCTCACTCGGCTGTACTTCCTATATCACCTATCAACCCCCTTCTAACAGTTTGGTTAGTTCTTCCTTGAATTTATTCAAACTACCCACTTCTACATACCAGATGGGAATTTGTTCCGACAGTTGACCACCCTCTGGCTGAAAACAAATTGATACACAACTTACAATCTTACTTACAAACTTAAAATCTACAACCCCTTTCAGCAGTTTGAATTTTAGGGGAAAGGCGCCTCCGGTGGTGTTGTAGTAGCATACCTTGGGCCTGATTTATGTGTTAACCACCCTGAGAACCTTCGTAGCATCTTCAGAAACTTAGACATTAAGCCTGATATGCCCTCTCCATTATCATTAATAAATATAGAAAACAACAATGGGCACTCCACTGAACCCTGGTGGGCGCCGCTAATAACATTAGTCCAAGAAGAGAAGTGCCCATTGATAACCACTCTTTGTGTTCTCCATTCAACTAAACCTTTATGCATAAGCAGTCACTTTCCCTTAAGGCCACACTGCTCCAATTTTTATAGCATATTTGATGTGCATCAGTATCGAAAACTTTTATGAAATCCCAGCATATGACAAAATTATTTTTTTATCCATTTGCTTTGTTACAGTGTCATAGTATCCACTCAGATTTGTTAAACCTTAATCCCGTTTACTCTCAGTTATTGCAAAATCATTTATCTCCCTGTTAGAGAATGATAAACTTCTGGCCTCTACTTCCTTTCCCACAATATTTTTCATGGGTGAATGTAGATGCAAATGCAAAGAAAACCAGGGTACATGATGGGGATTCCTCTTCTTGAACGGTGTACTATCATCACAAGCTTGAAGGATTGAATCCTGAACAAACTTGGCCAGCTTCGCAGCAGCAGCTATCGTCTCCAGTTCAATAGGATCAAAGAAGATAGTGTGAACTTGAGTGAAGCCTCAAACGAATTCCACCGGGCCAATTTTGTTTGATATCTAGCCAAGTCCTTATCATCACGCCTGATCCGAATAATTTTATCACAAAAGGAGAAAGTGATAGCATTGTGGTCACTGGTAGATCAACCAGAATGGACAGTACATTCTGGTTGTTATACCAGTGACATCAATATACGATGCCTCAGTATACGAGGAGCCACGTGAAGTAACACACGTAGGGCTGTGTTCATATGAATTTAAAATCTGCAGACGATATGATAAAATCAAATCTTCTAATAATTCACCTTTGTCATCTGTCCGAGGACTGTACCAATAAACCGTGTTAGCCTTTGCATCCATTTTTACCCCGCAAAGTCTGGATGGCCATTTCAAGATAGTCTATGAAGGGTTGTATCGAATACTGGTATTGAGAACACTGGCAGTACAATGATATTACGTAAAGCTGTCCAAAAGAACCTTCAATCGAAGCGCAGGCATCATGTCCAGTGCACAATTTGGCAATTCAGGTAACAACAAAAGAAGGATTGACAATAGCCACCGCAGACCAAATCCACTTTCTGGTGTTTTCGCCAGTTCCAACGATAACTGGATCATAAGAAACCATTCTAAATCTCAGGGGTAGGCCTTTGATGACACCTTTGTAGGAATGAGGCTTGTAGTGCAAGAACCTGAATGTCATTATCCAGAACGATGGAAATCAGGTCATCGAAGACTGAAATCTACCGCATACAGTTCAGTTGAAAGAATTTAATGGTAGAAAATTTATTGGTACCAGTAGTGTTTGGAGAAACAGGTGTACTATTCATAGGCCGTTTTGCTCTTATTACTTCTAGCGCTTTGAGGTACTCTTGACACCTCGGGTCTCGATACGATTTCGCTTTCCTGTTTTACAACTGGGACATTCAGGCGGCTTCTCTTTATTGGGACAATCGTTGAGGGTAACCACAGTATCCACAGGTTTCCTGCTCTTGAGTACAGCCAGGAGCTGAATGACCCTAGCCTAGGCGCTTAAAGCACCTAGGCACGATGGTATAATCTTTGACGGCATGGGACGTCCAACCCAGATAGATTCTATGTGAGGAGAGAAGAAATCTACTGGTTTGTCCATAGACCTCAAGAATCCAGTTGATGTTAGACTTAATAGGTTTTGGGCTGGTGGAGAATCTTGGTCAAATCATTTGTTTAACCTCATCAAAAGAAAGGCCCATATCCTTAAGATTTTTAAAGTACAGGTCATCAGTAACGTTTTAAATTTTGGTATCCTTATGAATATCATAAATGACTACTGTAGGCCCAAGTTCCCTTGGGGTCTCGGTTCTCAAACCACTCTCCTGCAGTTTGGTGCAGTTTTTGATCTTTTCCAAATCACCAGAGGATGCAGCTTCAATGAGAATGCCTGTGGCATGTATCTTCCTCATCGTATTGATCCTGACGTCTTTAATTTCTGGGGAAAGTTTGGATCTCACCTCTTGCCTAACCTCTTCACTAGTTGTGAACGAGCTTCCTTCAGAGGCCTTTATCAGAATAACGTGCTGTTCCCTCAATGGTTTCGCGGATCTGGATTTCTTAGCCATACCAGCTGGGGTGTACAGGCCCGTGGCCTGAGCATAGCTTAAAGTAGGCGGGGGAGACAAAAGCGCTTGATCAGCAGTACCTGTGTGTTTTATCATTTTATTCAATTGATGTTCTCTTTCTTCCAAATTTCCCTTCAGTCTCTCATTATCGAGAATCACCTTCATCGTAAGTTGTTCCATAGCGGACCAAATATCTTGTATATGCGCTATGGTATTTTTAGTTAGTCTACCGCCTTCATTGAGAATTTCTGTAAGAGCAGCATGTAACGAAAACACTTGATCAGGGAAAGATCGAAAATGCGAGGCCAAAGACATGGCATCATCAGGTTTTTTGGCTTCAACAGGTTTATTAACCAAAGATGCAACAGCAGAATCGGAAGTAATTTCAAGACTAGGTCCACTAAATGGGAGATTCTTCGAATCAGTTTTAGTAAGTTCTATTCTGGGCTCAGGTAAAACTGTAACAGAAGCACCAACAGTAGAACCATCAAATACCTGAGATCGCGTTAGAAGAGGTGAGATACTATCCACCAGCTCATCCATCCTCTTGTGTCGAATCCATATCGAGTCAGAAGATGAAAAGTTTCAAAAGAAAAACACAGTAAATGATCAAAATACCAGTATACAGTTCCTGAAGGTAAAATCAAGGTCCTATAGTTTAACACTAAAATCACAATGAAGTAAATCAATGGAAGGAACAGCTCTGAGGTTCCTGGATGAATTTTCAAAATAAGGTGAACCAAAGTTTATGGCAAAAAACCAGTCATTCACTTGGGTAACAGTTCCACAAAGAGAGATAACAAGTATAGTAAACAGTTCCAAACACAGTTACAACAGTGATTTCCATTGATTTTTCATGTGAACATATTTAAAAAATACGGAGGGTTTGAGGTCATTTATCTCAGCTTTTTATTTAATTTGCAAAATTAAGTAAATTTCTCTCTGTCTGCATGCAAATTATGGTCACCGTCCGTCCAATATTGCACAATATATGGCGTTTCGAACATACACAGGATGACAGCCGAAACAAGCCCAAAATTGCACTTGAATGGCAATTTTGGAAATTGAAGTTGAACTTTATTTTGTGACCCAAATACATAGTTTTAAAACGCAAAAAAGGGTATAGGGGCCCTAACCAGCCCCATAAAGTAAATGTACATAGATTATTTGGATAAAAAACATATTTATGTATTTATAAAAAAAAAAAAAAACAAATACCAATATTGTGGTACAGAGTATATATAAAAACATTCTTTTGCATACCAGTGAAAATGGCGACCTTTAGGAAGTAATATCCGCCGTTGCACACAATGTTGTAACCATGGCAACCTCAATAAACACTATATACAAGAGCATCTAATAATTTGAAACCAAGGTACATTTATTTCACATATATCAATCGCCCAATAGCAATATTCCAGTTATAACGTCGCACAGCAAGATGGCGGCGCTCACTACAACTCTCCCGCCTAAATTTTCCTCCAAAGAGCCTGATTGGCTCTGATGTTTGGAGAAGACAATACGGCGGCCATAGTATCAAATAAGTTGCAGTGTTAGAGCATGAGCCTAAGATTTTAATTTTTGAACACCCAAGTGTACAAAAATCTATATTTAGGATCTGTTCTATCCAAATCTGGGGAGAAGAGACAACAAAATCAAATAGGTGTCTGGCAGTAAAGGAATAACATAAGCCATTATACAGAAGCCATCAAACCAATACGTAAAACAACAACGTCAACGTTAATTTTAGAAAATCACTTTTACTCAACAACCCCTCCACTGTCAGACCTAAAAAGGTATCCACACACTCACCAACACTTTATAAATCTGGGACACACATTATTTACTTGGGGGTATGCCTAGGAGCACAATAATAAACAAGATATCCGGGAGCTAACTATAATTCCTTGCACCATATAAATTGGGGAAAAAATAGATCATAGTGCATGTTAACAGGGGGATATTCAGGGATATTCTTGTGTTGTTGTGGCGGATCTCAGGGTTTCCCCCATAAGCCGCTATTGTACTTCTTGTGTTGGAGCTTATGCCAAAACCGGCCATTTGTATGTAGTGTGTTGGACGTGTAAGTGTTATGATGTGTTCTGTTGTTAGTGCATGTTAACATTTATAAATTGAGAACAGAATAACTAAAGTCCACAGTACCTTAGCTGTAGCATTGATGTTAACACCCATGTCTAGCATCTTATCCGCTAGTAGAATCCTGTTGTCTTTAATTGCAAACATCACGGGAGTGAAACCAGTGGCCTGAAAACAAGGAAAATGGTAGTGAACACTTCTCAGTAAAACAAATATTGTTTCCAGCAAAACAAAGATACAGTATTTTCAAGGAAAATATATGTTCTTAATTGTTACAATACCTTTCATCTGGCCAAACACAAGTGAAGAGTTCAGTGAATTCTGTGCTTAACTTTTGGAGTGCTAGTTCGAGTCCAGAAAGCAGGCAAATTTGTTCAATTATTATAGCGTATGGTAAAGTGTGAATGAGCTGGTTACACAACTACTAACATTTAATAGCTTTTCTCTTCTTCCATTTAGCCCATAACTCTATTTTTGGAGCCACTAAAAATAATCTGAATTAATATCATATCCTCTAAACACACTAGTATCTCGGCATTGTTTTGCTAATTTTTGCTGTACTATTACATAGTCTATTATTGATTGTGTACCTCTTGCCGACCATGTATATTTATGTATACCACGTTTTCTAAAAAAATTAAATATATAATAATAATAATAATAATAAAATTCTTTATTCATAGAAATGTAGGACACGATTCTCGCTACAGGCAACCAGAGGGATCTTACAATTAACTGTATACATTACATTCAGTACATAAAAAACTACGTGAGTGCACAGCAAATACATAAAATACGTAGACAGTGCAATATACACAGCTACTATTGGATTAAATAGATTTTATAGTTATTATAATAGATTATACAGAGCTTATATTGCATTATATAAATAAATTTTTCATTTATTGCAACTACAGCAAGCACATCACAGCACTAGGCTAGAGGCATAAATTCAGTACAAAGGAGACAACTAGATATATATAAAAAATACAGCATATTCTATATATACATTAACAATGAATATGAATTATAATGATCAAAAATATAAATTGTAGAACATCATCACATTTGGCTCTCGGATGTAGGTACTGGGTTGCAGGCTGGCAGCTGTTTGTATTTCTCATAATTTGTTTGGAAATGAGACTCCTGTAGGCTTCTGAGTTGAGCAACCTCTTACAATCAAAGTTGTGCTAATTTATGAGGTGAAGGAATGCATTGGGGAACATCCTGTCCATTTGTTTTAGTCTGGAGAGTTTGTATTTGAATTGTTGTTGGTTTCTTGAGTTTTCTCTGTTGGTGGGAGCAATTATGTTGGCAAGGTTTGGTGAATTGGTTGCAGAAGTAATTAACTTTGCAAGAAGCATGACTCCAGACTCATTGATCAGCTGTAGCAGAGGCTTTGTTTTTAAGTTTTTATAAAGCTGTTGTGTTGCCTGGATATTGTACGGGAAAAACGAACTTTATTGTTCAGCCATCAAAGAACCCAATACTCTAGGGCAAGGAATTTTTTTACGGTAACTTGAGGAGAGCCAGACCAGATTTCGGAGGCATAAGACAGAATGGGAAAAATGCATCTCTGAACATGGTTTATGACTGTTTTTCTATCTTGAATCGCCGCTGTTTCTTGCTTGATCAGCCATTTTGATTTTTGAATTTTTTTAGCAACATATACATAGTGAGAATTAAATGAAAGATTTTTGTCAAAAATAACTCCTAGGTCTTTGTGAGCATATACGTTGGGAATTGAAACATTTGCAATTTTAATTTCTATGTGGTTTGGTTGTTTCTGTAAGGAATAAGTTATTTGAGCAGATTTGTTTGTATTTATAGTCAGATTGAGATTCTTCAGATACTTGATGATTCCGCACATCTGTAAATTCGCATCATGACTAACCTTGGAAATGTCATCACAGGATTTGGTAATAATAAACAACTTTAAATCATCAGCATAAGCCAGCAGATTTGGATTTTCTTGTAGAAGTGGTTGTAGGGATGCTGAAAATATAACACTGGAGAGAACACCTCCTTGAGGAATGCCTGTTGTGGTTGTGACGAGAATATTATCAGTATTAGTGGGGAAGATGAGATTTCTATGATTTAGGCTGTATTAGATAGGATATAACCATTGTGTCAATGAGGAAATGATTTTTAAGTATTTCAATGGCTTTCTTGTGATCAGTGTTGTCGAAAGCACCTTTGATGTCTAAGTAAAATACATCGCATTGTGCTTTATCCTGAAACGTAGTTTGGATGCGCACAATGGTGTCAGCTAGGCTTGTTGTTGTTGTGGAGCGCCCTGTGTAGGACCAAAATGCACGTTGACAGGTGCATTAGCGAAGATCGCATCCTGAAGATATGGCAGCAGGATCTTATCAATAATTTTTAGCGATTATTGACGATACAGCAATTGGACGGTAGTTTATATTGTTATTACTACTAGCCTGTTTTGGAATCAGGATAATTCTAAAAGTCTTCCATAGTCTTGGAAGGAATGGCTGGGAGATGCAACTGGAAATAATATGAACTAAAGAATCAATGATGAATTCACTGGACATTTTAATAATAAAACTAGGGATGCCGTCAGGGCTTTCACTACTATCAATTTGTAATTGGTTAATAATTTTCTCAACTGTATTCTTGTTTACAAGTTGGTTGATTAGCAGGGCTTGATTAGGAAGCATTTCATGTTGCACGCTATTTGCGTGTTTATAAGAATTGAATTCTTTAAATCTGTTTTGCATATCTTCCTTGCAGATGTCAAAATTGCATATTTCCATATTGAATTTTATCCATTCCAAAGTCTGGTCATGCTGCGAGGTAGCTCTTGTTTTTACAGAAAGTGCTCTTTTATTATGCTTGAACCTGAACGTTAAATAATTTTTGTACGCCTGAATTTTTTTGAGCTGAAACAATGCTCTGCTCTTTTTATATTTTATGTATGTTGATGATTTGATGAAGTGCCGTACTTCTTCCACTGCCTGTGGCATTTTTGTTTCCTTTTAAAGTATGGTTTTAGATGAGATTTGAACCACGGTTTGGATTGAAAAGAGAGTCTTACAAGTTTGGATGCCGACTCTGTTTTTAATTGATTTAACCATTTTATTAGTAGAAACGTGGTGTCCTGTATAGGTATATTTTTAAGAGAATCCTATGGATAGTATTTTAAGAGCTGCAAAAACTTTCTTTCTGAAGGAATTTAATTGATGATATTCTTTTAGTGATTTCTAGAGGAGGGCGAGGATTCCCACAGCAAATTGCTGCTTGCAGTTCAATACTTTTGTGGTCAGATCTAAATGTAATGTTGCTGCTACGTTTTTCTTGAAGTTGAAGATTAGAGTAAACTAGATCAAGCGCTTGATTACCTCTTGTAGCAGGGACGTTGATATTTTTAGCTCCTAGAACTAATAAGGAGTCGGACAGCAACTTCATTTGTAAATTATATTTGGGCAGGGGGGGATTAGATTAAAGTCGCCCATTATAATTATGTTAGATTGAGACTTATGAACAGTGATGATCCAGGTTATTACTTCGTTAATAATATCATCAGTAGGTCCAGGCGGAATATAAATATTATATATTTGAAGTAGTGAATCTTTAACTTGGATCAGAAGAGAAATTCCTTCAAAGTTGTAGGAACAGGAGTTGTAAGGGTTAATAACTTTAATGTTGGATTTTAAAATAATTGCTGACCCTCCACCTCTTCGATTAATCCTAGATGTCATGTATGGAGTGTAGTTGAGATTTTTCGGCAGTAGAAAAACATCCTGAAGAGGCTCCTGCATCCATGTTTCAACTAAACAAATTATACCATGAGTTTTTTCAACCAAAAGTGCTATAAGCGTAGACAGTTTATTTTTTACGCTTCTGAAGAAGCGTAAAATGCTGTGATTAACATAGGTGTTAGAAGTATGTTCGCAGGTATTAGGAGGAAGGCTAAAGGACTATGATGCGAACCCGGACTGGTATTCTCTAGCTGCGCAGACAGCTCAACAGATTGAGAGTAAGATGTTAACTTCTCACTGGAGTTGTTGACAGAACCTAGAACAGTTCCATAAAATGGCATGACGAGTAGACCATTCAGCCAGATATCAGGATTTAGATACTTTTGAAGGTCACAATCCTTTAGCTCAGTTCTGAAGGATGCGTAATTCGGATGTTTGGTTTTTATCTTGAAAGCACTACCCGGAATTTCCAGCTCCAATAGTAGCTGATCCATCTACTGAGAGGTAGTATTGGGATCTAGTCTGCTAACAAAAATATTATTACTTCTAAACAGAGCAGAACAGAACAGAACACTGGACGGTTTCTGAGGACTCTACCAGGGAATTTCCAGCCTACGATTTCCCAGATATTAACGAATTCGAGAGCAGCGGGCAGAGATTAAGTGCCATTGTGAGCTTCCTCGCATATGGCAGGTGCTGGGTAGGGGTGTACCTGAGATTTATGCAGAGCTGTGATTTTGATGTTGGGTAGGTGAGCCCAATTGTTGGCCCACTTTAGGAACCAGAAATCCAGACCCCCAGAGCGTCTTCAGACTTGACATAGGAGCAGCCGACCAAACTTCAATACCAAAGCTGATGACAGAACTAAAATAGTAGAGGAGAATTTTTCTGACTGTTTCCTTGTTGTGTGCTGTACAGAGATCAAGTTTCATACCCCAGAAAGCCCGTAATGCTCTTGAACTCAGTTGCTGGATTTGTTCCTTATACGTTAGGTTTTCGCTCATTACCACTCCTAAGAATTTTACGGAATGAGTGGCGACGAGAACATGCTCCGCAATAGAGGGCTGCAGAGAAACTGCTGGATTAAGGTCTGCTTGTGCTCTAGGTGAGAAGATGATATATTTGGATTTTCCAGGGTTTATTTTAAGCCCAAAATAGGTAGCGTATTCACAGAAAGAGGACAGATATTTGTTCAGGATGACAGACTTCGATAATTCCTCTGCCTGGTCTGATGAGGTGTTAGCCGGGCTTGAGAGGTAACATACAATATTGTCGGCGTAGGGCATAAACGCAGGTATTTCATTCATTAGTGGAGTAAATATCACTGAAGAAAGCAGTGCCGACAACGATCCTCCTTGGGGTATACCGACTTCCACCTTTTTTGTGATGCAGTTATTCCCTTGCTGGAAGGTAAGGCACCCCTTGGTTATCAGATTCCAGAGGAGCTTCGAGACGTTACCCGTGAAACCGTAATAGTTCTCCAGGAGGCACATAAGTGGCTTAACTTGCACTGAGTCAAAGGCTGCTTTCAGATCCAGAAAAACAGCATGCATAATATAGCTTTGCTCCCAGGCTTGAAGGGTTTTCAAATTCAGCACCTGCATGCATGTTATCAGCGATCTTTGTGAGAGCGCGTAATGTGTATGCTCAGGTCTCTGAGAAAGGATCTGATTGGCAACTACTTTAAACAAGCACTTCTCCAGGCATTTGAGAAAAGGGGAGGAGATTGAAATAGGCCTATAGTCACAGTAGAGGTCGGATTCTGCACCTTTGGAATTGGGAGACGCAACTGGAAACAATCTCTATAATGACTCTATAATTTAGCTAAGCGTTTGGGACGACTCCCTGTTTTAAAATTCTGTTAAACAACTTCGTTAGCTCATCGCTGATGAAGTAGGAGGCAACTTTAAGGCAAAAGGTGGGAATAGAGTCAATTCCAGTTGATTTCTTATTGGACAGGGCGTTAATGGCCTTGATTAGCTCCTCTTCGCCAATCGTCACGTTAGTGAGTGGGCACTTTTCCAGGGGGAGTCCACATCTGCACTTTATTATTATTATATTAGGGTTACCTGTAAATGATTACATTAACCCGTATTCGTGTCTGTAAATTGCGTGTTTTGCCTGTTTTGCTGGACGAAAAAACCCCAGTTTCTGGGAGGGGGGAAACCTTGCTATCTACGTCTGAGACCGACTAACTCCGCCTTGGAGTGAAAAAAGCCTAGTAAAGTTCCTCGCGTAATCGACGGGATTCGAACCCGGGCCTTTTCCACCCGTCGTGTGGAGGACGGTGATGATACCACTGTGCTGTCTGTTTTGATGAACCGGGTTACATGATCGCGCCATTCGGCCAGGACTAACGATTTTGCTGACCGGATGTGATTGGCCAGGATCGCTGGCTACACGCTATCTATTTCTCCATGAACGAGTTGATAGTCTGCTTCTTGGATTTCTGGAAACTTTATCTGGCTATTGAGTACGATGAGTATGATCTTTCTGTAGGTGGTCTCTTGAATTGGGCATGTAGCGTTGATTTTCTTTAACCTGGTGCATAAGGATTCTGGAGCACCACGGCTTCAAGTGTGGGCAGATTACGCAAACTCTTGACATGGTCACTCTAGCAATGAAAGGAAACCATTTCTGAAACCAAAACGCAGCTTCCTCTATATCGATTTCATTGATATGGCGTCCCTAGGCTACATTGACCGATGGCGCCCTCCTCCCGCCTATGCGAATATTTTCAATTTTCAGAATGATTAATTTTACATTTTATTTACTTACAAAAAGTAAATTATACACAATATAATTATGTAAATTAATAATTATAAATCATTATGTAAATTAATAATTATAAATCATTATGTAAATTATAATTATAAATTATTATTATTATGTAAAATATATGCCAGACAAGCTGTACTTGCTACCTGGTAGTCTAAAACGCTGATGGAACTGATATTCGGGTGACACTCAAGTCAAGTGGACCCAATTTCGGCGAAGTCCGGACGGTCTGTGACAGCCAAATCCTCTGCTCGCACCTTCACGATGGTGGGACTGTTAGTAATCCTGGGTGTAACCTCCATGCACAAGTACATGGTGGGTGACCACCCAGGTGTGAACCAACGTAAGCAGGGGTCGAATTGTGGCGCCCTCATCACATGGAGGAACGCCGCCTCTCTATGTTACCAGGCAGTACTAGGTGGTAGATGACTCTCATCAACCGGTGCAATACCACTACTTTGCTTATTGGAGCCTTGAAGTGGTGGAACCCATGTTTAGTCTGTAGAGCTCAGTTCCGATCAACCCTTCCCTATCTCTTCCATCATGCAGTATGATTGATGACTTTTGAGGTTATGATGAACATCGTGGCGAGATCCAATATTCCTTACATTTCGAGGGAACAGCTCTAAAACGGTGTTCGCAGGCCGGCCGCTAGTACACCGGACCGAACCTATTGGTATCTCTCTAGGAGGCTTCCGGATCAGCTAATGTATAATCTTGCTACCTCTACTCTGCCAGATAGTGACTGGAGGGAGTCCGAGTAGTGTGTATGCGGGGAGCATTGTCGAGACCACGTTATGTCAAGGATCTGGGTATATCCTTACCATGTGTACGCCATATCCAAAAATTTCATTACTTCATACAGCATGTCCCACCCACTTTTTCTTACTATTGAATACACCATGAATTGTCAGACTAATAGAGCAAGCTTATCTGCGAAAAGATCTAAACCTTCCAAGCACTTCCTAATTCATTTCACAAATATACGTGGTCTCAATTCTAATCTCAACGATGTCCATTTCCACTTGCAGTCTGCCAAACCCCATGTACTTTTTCTGACAGAATCTCAGTTATCGCTTGATTCAACTACTGCTCATCTCAGATGCCCAAATTATTCGCTGTATGATTCCTTTCGCCTCAAAGGTGGTACTTGTGCATATGTCCGTTCTGATATTCCCTGTCAGAGACTTGGCAATTTGGAATCTCCTCTCTTTGATCTTCTTTGGCTTAAAATCTCTCTGCCTCATTGTGTCAAATTCATGTGTTGTCTCTACCGTTCTCCCAACTCCACTAATCACTTGGAGCTCTTTGACTTCCTCTCGTTGCAACTTGACTTTCTCCAGTCCAACTTTCCTGACAGTGAGGTAATTTTCCTTGGTGATTTTAATGTTCACAACTCCAGCTGGCTTCCGTTTTCTAGTCACACCGACCCAGCTGGTCGAGATGTTGAGGCTTTTGCAATTACTAATGACCTAGCACAGATTGTTCATTTACCTACAAGAATACTGGACAATCCTAATCATACAGCCAATACGCTTGATCTTTTTCTCACAAACAACCCTTCTAAGTACACGGTCGAAGTGAGAGGTCCTTTTGGCACTTCAGATCACAACTTGGTGATTGTCTCTTCTCCAATGGAACCTTTATCTCATGGCTATTCCCAACTTCGTGTTGTTTGGCATTACAAGAATGCAAAATGGGATGACCTGCGAGACTTCTTTTCTTCTTTTCCTTGGTCGGATTACTGTTTCAAAACTTCTGATGTCAACGTTTGCTCAGATCGTGTCAGTAAAATTATTCTTGCAGGAATGGAATCCTTTATCCCACGCTGCACTTTAAAATCTCGTCCTTTATCTAAACCTTGGTTTTCCAATAAATATGCTAAGGCTGTTCAAGAGAAGAATGTTGCATATCGTATTTGGCTTGTTTCGAATTCTTCAGTTTCATTTTCTGCCTACACCAAAGCTCGCAACAGTTGTAAAGCAGTTATTAATCAGTCCAAACTAGAGTTTGAACAGGCTAAGAGTAGAAAACTTGCTTATTGCCCTAATGGTAGCCGAGCATTCTGGTCTCTTGCCAAAGCTATTAGTCGCAACTTTTGCCTATCTCTGCTCCCACCTCTGTCCAAACCAGATGGTTCTGTTGTCACTTCAGCCAAATCTAAAGCTGACCTGCTAGCATCCCATTTTTATTCCAACTCATGCATTTATGATCTTGGTAATCATCTCCCACCATTCCGAACACACTCCATTCAATGCCTCCTGTTATCTTTCATCAAAAGGATGTCAGGAGGATTTTGACGAATCTTGATGCTAAGAAAACTCCTAGGGTCCAGATGATAATTCTCCACTTGTTCTCAAAACCTGTGTTCCTGAACTTACTCATATTCTATGCCGCCTTTTTTCACTTTCTTATTCCAAAGGATGGTTTTTCCTTCTGCTTGGAAATTTGCTCATATCCAGCCAGTTCCTAAAAAGGGTGACAAATCTCTCCCATCCAATTATAGTCCCATTGAAATTACTTCTACTCTTTCTAAAGTAATGGGGAAATCAATTAACCGCCAACTCTTAAACTACCTAGAAATCTTCCGTCTGATCAACGATCGCCAGTATGGATTCCGTCAGTGTGACCCACTGGTGATATTCTGGCTTATGTTACCCATTTATGGACTAATTCAATGGAGAGATTCGGTGAAACACAAGTAGTTGCTCTTGACATCTCAAAGGCTTTCGATCGTGTTTGGCATAAAGGTCTTCTAAACAAGCTTCCATCTTATGGTTTGCCAACTGTTTTTAGTAATTGGTTATCCAGTTTTCTCTCTGATCGTTCAATGAGGGTGACGGTAGATGGCTGTCTGCCTTCTAACTTCTCCACTAATGCCGGTGTCCCCCAAGGTTCAGTTCTTTCCCCTACTCTTTTCCTCTTGTATATTAATGACCTTCTTCCATTGACTGAAAATCCTATCCATAGTTTTGCCGATGATAGCACATTGCATTCCACTTTCCATTTTCAGAAACCTTGTCCTGCTCAGTCAGCTTCAACCTCTCGAAAATCTGCTACCAATTCCTTAAATTCCGATCTTCAGGTAATTCTCCAGTGGGGCAAAGAAAACTTAGTTGATTTCAACCCTTCTTAAACTCAGTCTTGTCTTATATCTCGCAAAAAGGATTCTTCTGCTCCTATGCTTATCTTTAGTGACACTCCGATTTCTAGGCAAAATGATATATCTCTTTTGAGGATTACCCTGACTTCTAATCTCTCTTGGCACAAGCACATTAAAAATATTGCTTCGTCTGCATCTAAACAACTTGGTTTTCTCTTTCTCTCTCGGCGTTACTTTTCTTCCAAACATTTTTTTACTCTGTATAAATCGCAAATCCGCCCTGACATGGAATATTGTTCCCACATCTGGGGTTGTGCCCCCAAAACCTCCCTCAGGCTTCTTGATTCCATTCAGAAGAGGGCAGTTAGGTTAATTAATGATTCATCTCTAACAGAGTCTCTCCACTCGCTTTCTCATAGACGTACTGTTTCTTCTGCATGCCTCTTCTACAGATACTTCCATGGGCACTGTTATTCTGAATTGGCTTCTATAATTCCCGCTCTCTCTCTTTCAAAACAGTCCGAACACGTGCCGCCACCAGCCAACATACATTTACGGTCCAACTTCAAACTCACAGAACCAACTGTTAATCTTCCTCGTTTATTCATTCAACTGCCGTTTTCTGGAACAACCTTCCTCCATACGTATTTCCTGAAAACTACAGTCTACAGAAGTTCAAGTCCAATGTCAACAAATATCTTCTTTCGTCTTCTCAACCTCGAACCCAAGCACGGTACTAAGTACTATAGGTTCTAACACCTCTCGTGTTTGGGGTTTACATTAAAAAAAAAAAAAAAAAATGTAAAATAGTAATTATAAATTATTATGTAAATCAGTAAATTATCAATTTAATATTGTTTATTTTTAACATGTTAACACATGAAATACGCAAAATATTTCTTGGAACAACCTTCCAAGAAACATTTTGGGCTTTGTTTGTTTTTGTTTTGTTTTCTTCACCCAGAAACAAACAGGGCTTTGTTTCTGGGTGAAGGGAGAAGGCGTTGGCTCCCCCCCCCCCATAAACCTTGGTTTTCCCTAGGCCTGTGCTTACTCGGGCTTACCTGAAAGACGCCCCTGGCTGTGGGCAAACTATTTAATACGAAATGTAACTTTCTCATATTGTGGAGAAACTTCACCACTAGTTGCTTTAGTATTACATTGACACCCCTTATTATTAATAAGTATATTTAGTAATGTGTATGTGTATTGCTACTTATTTCAAATTTAAGCCTTTACCCAGAAAGCGAAGTCATTAAATTAGTAACCTTTCATTTAAAAAAAATCGTTTTGAAAAGATAATAATGAGAATTTTCAATTGAAAATTTTAATTATTATCTATTGAAAACTAATACTATTTAGTAAAATATTATTTAGTAAATAATATTTGATTAATATAATCTCAACGAAGTCCGAATTTTAACAATTTTTCCTGGTTCAGTTGGTTGTTGTTTTAGGTTTTAGTTTCAGGAGCTCAGCGACTAAGGCCATATTGCTCCGTGGTTTTATTATCTGTAAATTGCGTTCGTTCTGAGGTCGATTTTCTGTTTTCTGGAAGAAAAACCCGTGTTTCCGGGAAGAATAACCATGCCACCCTCGCTTGAGACTGCTAATTCAGACATGTTCTGAAACAGGCTTATTAAAATTCCTCACATCATCGACGCGATTCGAACCCAGGTCTTATCCACCCGGTGTGGGGATGCCGGCGATCCTACCAACTGTGGTACTCACGAGGATGATTCAGTTGGCTTCACGGGTTGAACCAACCTGTGGCATTTGAACAAAGGCCAACCAAATTAAGGAAGCCATGCTGGAGTTGTACGCCGTCTCTTCACAATCAAATATTGGTTTGGACTACAGTTTTATCTCAAAAATCGCTTCTCGGCCTTTTGGCTGAGATCAAAGTGTAATAGTCTTATCTCAAAAATTAAAGCAGAAGGAAGCTGCCTATGAGCAGTGCTAAAGGTTCCAAAGCCTGATTGTTCCTTGGATAAGAATGGATTCGTAATGAATTATGCATAGGAAATGCTTCCTTTTGCGCGCTTTAGATGAAACTTCTTTCTTGTTCAGAATGTTTATCTTATGTATATAAGGGCTAATAAAAAAAAATTATAATTCTTCATGAAAAACCGTGTACGGCTTGATATTTTCAGCTGAGCTGCGTAATTTAAGATTAAACCAAGCTGCATCGCATAGCAACTGCATAGTTGACTCGAGCGCACGGTGCGAACTTGGCGGTCTGTCAAGTGTATGCCTTTGAGTTTCGCTTATGTAACATTAGACGTGATACGTGAGGAACAGTATTCCGCTCTCAAATTTTATTTCTGTCTCAAGAAAACATCAGCTGAAGCATATGAAATGTTAAAAGAGGTTTATAGTGAATCTACGCTTCCATATAGCACAGTTCGCAAGTGGTTTCGAATCACAAAAATTGGCGATCCACTGCTGCCATCACAGAAACCATAAGCACAGCTTCTGTAATCGTGAGAGACGATCGTCATATAATGCCCTAAGTTCCCTTATAGCGTTATATAACGATCATATAAGGGAAATAACAGAAATGTTGAGAATATCAGTAGGAAGCCCACACGCTATTCTCTACGACCATATGCATATGACACGTGTGTGTGTGTGTGTGTGTGTGTGTGTGTGTGTGTGTGTGTGTGTGTGTGTGTGTGTGTGTGTGTGTGTGTGTGTGTGTGTGTGTGTGTGTGTGTGTGTGCAGGGCTGGGTTCCAAGTCTACTCATACTGAGCAACAGTAAGTTCGTATGGAGGTTTGCCAGAAGCTGCAACGGATGGTTACTGGAGATGTTGAGGTTCAACACAGAACTGTTTATTATGGTCACCTGGAAAGTTACTTCATCTATCCATGTGTATTGTGTCTGTAATTTGCGTGTGTTCTCTGGTCGATTTGCCTGCTTTTCTGGACGAAAAATCCCGGGTTCCAGGGTATAAAAAACTTGCCATCTACGCCTGAGACCGACTAACTCAGCCACAGAGTGGGAAAAAGCCCAGGAAAGTTTCTCGCGTCATCGACGGCTTCGAACCCGGGTCTTTTCCAACCGGTGTGGGGGGGGATGATGATGATACCACTGTGCTACTTGGAGGTGCTGTGCATACTGTTAGGGTCAGGCGCCACCTGTGATTTCCAACATCTGCGCCATATGTACGCTGTGAAGAAATACAACACTACTGTAAATGCCACAAAAATTTCCATAGACCAAGTAAAAAAAAAAAAAAAATAAACATTATGTACCAGGTACATAATGAGTTGCTGCCGCTCTACTCTGAGACTGATAGTATCACTGATAATATCACAGCGGCAGCCGTTAAAAACGTCTTTACTGCAGGAACTGATTATGAAACTGGTACAGTAAAATAAATAAACAAAGTATTGCTGCGTTATTTGTATTGAAAAGATAATTTCAGTACAATGAATGGAATTTTTCATTGTACTAGTGTACAATGAAATAATTCATATAAAATATATTAATAATAATAAGAGTCTTTATTAGCATAAATTTTATACAATAGTGATTCCTTACACAGAAAGCCAAAGGAATCTTAAAATTCGTTGTTTATATAAGTGATTTTGTTTTTTAATAGAAAAAAAAAATTGAAATAAAATAATAATAATAACTAAATAATAATTAATAGATAAAAGCAAAGATGATAGTCAAAATGTAAAAATGAAGTAGTAATTACAGCGAGAAAGGAGTACAAGTTGAGCAGAACATGAAATGACATCGACTAACTAAAATGGGCACTTACATAAATGTCCTTTACAAACAGCAAGATAGGACAAGATGCCATGGCGATATGCCTTGTCTACAGGTCGATGTCGATGTTGAACGAGTTGAGAGTGTCTAGAGTCACATTTGGGAAGTGT
Organism: Mastigoproctus giganteus; assembly: GCF_048544385.1. Classification (NCBI taxonomy): domain Eukaryota; kingdom Metazoa; phylum Arthropoda; class Arachnida; order Uropygi; family Thelyphonidae; genus Mastigoproctus; species Mastigoproctus giganteus. Next base: position 13,098,646 of record NC_143576.1, read on the forward strand.
CTCTTGAAATTCTGTAACCGCTGGAGCCTTGAGCATAAAGAGGGGCTACTACGGAGATGTCTGCCTGGCAAACGCCAACCAACTGTGTTCCAGATGTTGATGTGATCCTGCTTAGCTGAGCTCAGATGAAGGAATGACTTTATTTTTAGCACATGGGCTCTGTGGACTTTGGGCGTGTATTGAAGGTTGCAGCAGAGAGTAGATTTAGATGATGTGTAGATCTGGTGCGACCACAAGTTGGCCTACTTCCGCACCCAGAATTCGAGGCCCCATAGTTTCCTGAGGCTGGTGGGTGGTGCTGCCGACCAAACTTCCACGGCATAGGAGAACTAAGTTGCAAGGTATTTCTTGATTATTTCCTTATTGTGCGTTTTGTACAGATCAATTTTCATTACCCAGAACGCTCTCAGGGCTTTGGAATACTGAGCTTGGATTTGTTTTTTATAGGTGAGGTTGGCATCAAGGATTATTCCTAGGAATTTGACACTGTCTGTGGGAGTCAGAACATTTCCTGCCAATTCCGGAAGTAGAGAAGATGTAGTATCAGCAGAAGTCATCCGACTTGGCGTAAAGATGAGATAGTTTGACTTCTCTGGATTGGCTGTTGGCATACTTACAGAATGTATTTAGGTAGCTGTTTACGGATTCAGATAAGGTTTGTCTTTCTTGTGAATCACCAACATGGCGTTTGCATGGCAAGTAGCATACAATATCATCAGCATACGATAGGAAAGCTGAAATTTGATCCATTTGGCTTATGGCCTTAGTTGCTGTTGCTCCTAAAACCCCTACTACAACAACTTAGCAATCTGATTATTCGTCCAACAAAGCGTAACGCATATCACTGTATATCCTGATGTTATTTCAAAGCTCTGCGTCAGCGCCATCACTGTTCTTACTTTGCTCACTGTATTGGTGCACATATTCTCAATTCTCTCCCCAAGATGTTCCTCTATCCTCTATTATTATATCTCCACAAGACGTTCCTCTATTATTACCAAAAATACCATCCATAATTCTTTATTGCGTTTATATTGTAATGCAATGGGAAATTGTGGGAGCGAAGTTGAAAAATATGTAATTAATGATATTGAAATTTCGCAAGATTATTTAACGAAGAAATTTTTGAGCTTACAGGCCAGTAAGGCTCCTGGAGTTGGTGGAATATACCCTATATTCTTAAGGGAGGCGGCAAGTAAGTGCATTGAACCATTGAGGATAATTATGCGAGCATAACTAGACTCTGGGGAGATTTCTTTGGATTGGAAAAGTGCCAATGTATCTCCCATATGGGTGGTTCTAAGAGTGAAGTGGGAAATTATCGACCTGCAGTCTGACTTCAGTGTTAGTGTGGGGGAGGAAAATGAAGTCCTTAAAAATATACATATGTCTTTACTCTTCTTTAAATTTTATTTTGAATATGTATAATAATAATGCTTTATTAAATATTCCTTATTTGTTCTGTTCCCTTATAACTATATAGACCTCTATTCCTTACACCCCCACGTACACATCTGACTTTGCTTCACAGGAGAATTCCAGATTCATGGGAACTTCTCAATTATGTATAATTCCCTTCGGAAAGGCTGAGTGTTCAGGAATAACAAACTCACAAATTAATAAACAACAAAGTTTATTTACATATACAACATAATATACAATTGAATAAAAAAACATGTAATATGCATACAAAGTTAAATCAAGGATACCTTGCAAATATTATTCTTATATTAACAATCAATATGCTACTTTCATCATTATACTCTGTGTTCTCACCATTCTGTTACAATACACTGAAGAACAATCTTAACTTTCCTAAAGTCTCTATTTGTTATTAGTCTTCCAGATGAACCAACAATTCTTCATCAATACAAACACTATATTCAATTATCTATCCTTAAAACATAATCAAAACTTCTCATAGGATTCAATTATCTATCCTTAAAACAATCAAAACTTTTCAAATAATCCTTACTACCCTTCTAACACATTATAATCATTTGAACAACAATTTAATCTATTACTCATCCTTCGTTTTTCTTGCATTTTACAATAATCTTTTTTAATTAATTAAACTCTGTTAGTATATATATAATTTACTTCAGAGATAATTTATCTATCAATTTACTTCTAGTGCTACCCCTTTTTTTTAAATTAATCACTATACTGTTTCACTAACAGGCCTTGTTAACTTTCAGTACTTAATAATATCTCACCTACTTCTATCTTTTTTCTTTCCTTTCCAGGGAGGTTCCAACCTTCCATATTAGGCTCTCAGGGTACCTTCTGGGGATCTCCTTCATCTGCTATACCTGAATTTGCTACAGATAATTTTTTAGGAACTGTTGGCTACATGGGACTGGCGTTCTTTCTCCACCTTATTCGGGCTACTTCTATCTTTCCATTCGCTGCTTCCTTCCTTCTCATCGAGCTACTAATTCCGCATTTTCGCTCCTTCTCTCGAGCTACTGATTCTGCGGATTTCGCTCCCTTTTCTCTCCATCTTATTAAAACCTATCACAAGGAAAAACTCATAGGGCATCTCACACTAACTCCTTCTCCACTCCACTTTATTAAAACTTATCACAAGGAAAACTCATAGGGTGCTACCCTCGTTTTTTCCGCTCCACCTATTAAGAACTCTTTCAAGAAGAAAACTTCCCAGGGCGCTACCCTGCTCTTTTCCCACCACGACCAAACACTCAACTGTTAACTGACACATATTTCCTACCACAACAGAACCCTCAACTGTCCATGTTACTAACTCATTTTACTTATATCGACAAAAATCTCGACTGCTGTGTCCGCTGACTATTTCATTTTCCCTAGCACCAACAAAAATCGCAACTTAGAATCCCACTAACCCATTTTCATAAACACCCACAAGAATCTCAACTTTGGGTTCTGACCCGTTCACATTTTCTAACACAAAAAAAAAAAACTTCAACTGTGTCTCCCCTAACTCATTTCCATAAACACCCACATGACTCAACTCGGGGTTCTGACTACTACTCACATTTTCTAACACGACAAAAACTCAACTGTCCGTCCTAACTCATTTTCCCAAACGCCGACGAGAATCTAAACTTTGTCTCCCCCTAACTCATTTCTATAAAACACCCACATAAACTCAACTCATGGTTCTGTCTCTTCTCACATTTTCTAACACAAAAAAAAAACTTCGAATGTGTCTCCCCTAACTTATTTCCATAAACACCCACATGAATCTCAACTTTGGGTTCTGCCTCCCTATTCACTCGCTTTTTTTCATCTCAACTACGTACCGCCCCTTTGTGTCATGTGGGCCTTGTTCTGAGTCTTAACCAATCTTTCTCATTTTATCAACTTCCACTCTCTTCTTATTTGCCCGTTTTATTTTCTCAAGCTGATTCTTTATTGCTCGATCTCACTTCTTATTTTAAGAAATTTGTAAAATTTCTCAGGCTGTCTGTACCTTTGAAGTCAGCCGCTTTATAGTTATACTTTAGCAGACTAATTTCCCACGATCTATAAAACTTGCCAGACGCCAGTCTTAAATCTAATTCCCAGCATTTGTTCCATATTTACTACCTGTCTCTTCTCCAGGTGTCACCGATTAAAGAAATGTCCCGACAGCACATGGTCCACCGCGCCATTGTTTACCAGAGTTGACACCTTCTACTAATAGCAGTTGCTGCTAGTTTCTATTGTTTAGTTTGTCTGTGTGAGCAGGGAGTCGAAGTGTACCTAGGTTGCTAATAGCTTTTCACTTACCGCTCCCCTTGTATAGACGTTGTCTAATTTAATCCCTTGCAAGTGATCTTAGTAATATTCTTGACTTGTAGGGTTTCGCTCCCCCATATTGCTATATTATAAGTTTTACTTTAAATTAATCTCACTTTTCTGTAAAATAATATATTTGTAAGATTTTACATCTTACAGTAGGGAAAATCATGGAGGCAATGATCAAGGGTGGAATTCAGGATCATTTAGATAGAATTGAAATTCTCAAGGATACTCAGCTTAGTTTTGTAGCAAGATTATAAATGATGCTAGAACTAGGGGACATAAATTCAAGTTACGGGGGGGAGATGTTTAGATTGGACTGCAGGAAGTTTTATTTTAGCCAGCGAGTTATAAATTACTGGAATAAGTTGCCTACATGTGTAGTAGAGGCTGACAGTTTGGGGAAATTCAAAGGTCATCTGGATAGTACCTGCGGGTGAGGTAATCGCATAGGATGATAGGTTTAATTTTCTTTTCTTTTATTAATTATTAGGTTTTTTATCATTGTTTTAATCAGTTTTTTTTTTTTTTTTTGGCTGGTGCAGCATAAGCCATAGGCTTTCTTGCATCATGCGGCCATTACTAATACTAATAACACTTTTCCTTCAGTTGCCTGATGCAGAAATTTAAATCCACCGTCAGTCTGCCAGGCCTAAAGCCTGGCAGATTGAAGGTGGATTTAAAAAATGTTCTGTTCTGTTCTGTGCCTCCTTTTTTTCACGTTCTTATTCCAAAAGTGTTCTTCCTTCTACTTGGAAATTTGCTCATATCCAGCCAGTTCCTAAAAAGGGCGACAAATCACTCCCATCAAATTATTGTCCCGTTGCAATTACACCTACTCGTTCTATTTACAATCGTTGCATTCTGCGTAAAAAAAAAAAAAAAAAAAAAAACCAATTTTAATTATACAGCTTCACTTGCAAGCAATAAAACAATAAAAGATATACTATGTGTGTATGTATGCGGATGTACTTGTTTTGGGTGGCACCTAGACGTTTAGTCGAACTCCACCTTGCAAAATCTGTGTTGAGAGAGAGAGAGAAACTGTCTACACTCTACAGCGATCAACACCCTGTCAATCACTGCTCATTTCTAGGCTTGAGTAGTTGTGCCTGCTTTTATCATCTAGTGCTGCTGCACTAATTTGTCGTCCAGTGGAAGGAGTGCAATACCAAAGGACAGGAGACCTCAGGCTGCCCAACCCGAGGGAAAAAAAAATAATAATAAATAAATAAATAATAAAAAAAAAAATAAAAGTTACCATTATATAGATTGAATGTTATTACTAATTTAAGAACACAACAGTTAGTTCCTACTCGTTCTAAAGTAATGGAGAAATCAATTAACCGCCAACTCTTAAACTGCTTAGAAACCTTCCATCCAATCAACGATCGCCAGTATGGATTCCGCCAGTGTCGATCTGCTGGTGATATTCTGGCTTGTGTTACCCATCTCTGGACAAACTGAATGGAAAAGTTCGGTGAAACACAAGCAGTTACTCTTGACATTTCAAAGGCTTTTGATCATGTTTGACATAAAGGTCTAAACAAGCTTCCATCTTCTGTTTGCCAACTGTTTTTTGTAATTGGTTATCCAGTTTTCTCTCTGATCGCCCACTTAAAGTTAATGTAGATGGCTCTCTGTCTTCTAACTTCTCCACTAATGCTGATGTCCCCCAAGGTTCAGTTCTTTCCCCCACTCTTTTCCTCTTGTATATTAATGACCTTCTTCCATTGACTGGAAATCCTATCCATAGTTTTGGGGATGATACCACATTGCATTCCACTTTCCATTTTGAGAAACCCTGCTCTGCTCAATCAGCTTCAACTTCTCGAATATCTGCTACCAATTCCTTAACTGCCGATCTGCAGGTAAATTTCTAGTGGGGCAAAGATAACTTAGTTGATTTCAATCCTTCTAAAACTCAGCCATGTCTTATATCTCGCAAAAAGGATTCGTCTGCTCCTATGCTTGTCTTTAGTCACACTCCAATTTCTAGGCAAATTGATATATCTGTTTTGGGGATTACCCTGACCTTTAATCTCTCTTGGCACAAGCACATTACAAATATTGCTTCCTCTGCATATAAAAAACTTGGTTTTCTCTTTCCTTCTCGGCGTTACTTTTCTTCCAAACAGCTGTTTACACTGTACAAATCGCAAATCCGCCCTACCATGGAATATTGTTCCCACATCTGGGGTGGCGCCCCCAAAACGTCTCTCAGGCTTCGAGATTCCATTCAGAAGAGGGTCGCTAGGTTAATTAATGACTCAGCTCTAACAGAGTCTCTCCAGTCGCTGTCTCATAGACATATTGTTTCTGCTGCATACCTTCTCTACGGGTACTTCCATGGGCACTGTTCTTCTGAATTGGCTTCGATTATTCCCGTTCTATCTTTCAAAGCAGTCCGAACACGTGCCGCCAAGAGCCAACATCCATTTACTGTCCAACTTCAAACTCACAGAACCAACTTTTCATCTTCCTTGTTTATTCATTCAACTGCTTTTTTCTGGAACACCCTTCCTTCGTACGTATATCCTGAAAATTACTGTCTATAGAAGTTCAAGTCTATTGTCAACAAATATCTCCTTTCGTCTTCTCAACCTCCAACCCAAGCACGGTACTATAAGTTCCAATACCTCTCATGTTTGGGGTTTTCATTAAAAAAAAAAAAAAAAGTGTTAACCTTAAGTTTTGCATATCAGTGTATAAGTTGACTGGCATACATGCCTGTCTTATTTGGCGGAAATTGCTTGGCCACCAGAACATGTCAAAGGCTTCGGCAAAGTCGATGGCTATTAGGTGAGTATATTTGTGATTAATGTTGGCTGCAGCTTGGGTTATTTGGTAGCGAGCGTCCTCTGTGCAGCGTCCTGAGCGAAATCCATATGGTGAATTGGATTGAAGGCCAGCTTCTGTGTAGTGTCCAAAGAGTCTGGTATGGAGGAGACGTTCAAGTACCTTGCTCAGTGTGGACAGGAGGGCAATGGGCGGTACGAGTTAGGCTGTTCTGGGGGCTTCGATGGGTTTTTGAGTAGTAACTTCAGCTGTTTTCCAGTCTTGTAGGAAGCATCCCTGGGGTAGACATTTATTGAATAGGTTAAGCAGAAATTGTGGATTTAACTGGGGTGCCTTTTTTAAGATTTCTGGTTCAATGCGCTTTGGTCCTTGGGAATTTTCAGACGATACTAAGGTCGGCCGAGTTGTTAATGACACTAATGACAGTACGCTGCTGCAACAGGATCTAAAAAAGTTGAGCAGATGGGCTGAGAGGTGGCAACTGAAGTTTTGTAAGAACCCATTCTTACAAATAATAATAATATTCTTATTTCTGGGAAAATTGTAAATATTAAAACAAACGGCTTTCAGCTAATTGCTTGTGCTCACACTGTAGTCTTTTGGGAGAGAAAGAGAGAGAGGATTAGCGTAGCAGCAGGGGGGCCTGCTCGAAACGAAGCCATACAATAAGAGTACCGGTATATAAGGGGCTTAGAGGGGAACAGGTATCCTGTGTGTTATCAGACACTCAGCCTAAAACACTGATGGATCCAATATCTCTATTACAGAAGATTTAGGAGAAGTCCGGTTGGCCTGCCTCCCTAAAATCCACTCATGCACACCTTCTCGATGGTAAGCCCTGTTACGTCACTTAGGTGGCAACGAACGTGTAGAGTGGTTCTCTTCAAGACGCCTGGTCAGCGTGAAGAGGAAAAGACCAAACCCTCCAGCAATGAGAGCACAACAATACAAATGGCCCTCAGTCCCCAGCAGCTTTCACTCTCCCTCTTACGGCAGCGAGAGGATCAGAGTGGAAGCAGAGGGTGCTAAGAATCTCTGGGTACGACCAGGCTGCCATACACGGAAATTGAACTTGGCCTGTTATAACATACGATCACTCATCGGTGAAGAGAGGATATTAGAGCTGGAAAAGGAATTAGAAAATGTGAATTGGAATATCATCGGTTTGGCTGAAACAAGAAGAAGAAATGAATCACTTATAAGTTTATCGAGTGGAAGTCTGCTGTACACCAATGGTAACAGTGAAAGGAGTGAAGGTGGAGTTGGGTTTCTGGTCCATAAAGATTTTAAAAACAACATTTTGGAATTCAAAAGTACATCACCAAGGGTTTCCAGACTAATATTCAAGATTTCTAAGAGGTACAAGCTAAAGATTATAATGATTTATGCACCAACATCGAGCCATGATGATGAAGAGGTTGAAGAAATGTACACTGAAATTGAGAGTCTTCTAGATGAGCAGAAAACCCACTACACTATTATTATGGGGGGACTTCAATGCTAAGGTTGGAAAAAGGCAAAACAGCGCAGAAAGAGGAACTATAGGAAATTTTGGAATTGGTGAAAGAAATAAAAGAGGTGAAAGACTTGTGGAATTTGCAGAATCTCAAGGACTGTCAGTAATGAACACTTTTTTTCAAGAAAAGGGTGAACAGAAAGTGGACATGGAAGAGTCCAAATGGATTAACAACTAATGAAATCGACTTCATCCTCACTAACAGAAGATATATTGTGAATGATATTACCGTCCTGAAAAGGTAAATGTTGGAAGTGATCACAGAATGGTAAGATGTACACTTGATATAGAAGTAGAAAAGGAAAAGGAAATAATACAAAGGTCTTTGAAATAACAGAGGAGGAGAAAAAGCAGTATGTACTGGAATTTAAGAACAAGTTTGAGCTTCTGTAGACTGCTCAGGACCAAGATATCGACGAGGAATATTACAACTTTCTGAAAGTGATAAAGCCCAAGAAACCTATAGGGAAAGAAAAATCCAAAGAAGAAAAAAATAGTCAAGAAACACTTGTCATGATGAACCAAAGACGACAAATGAAGAGCAAGAAAAACACTGACAGGGAGAAAATTGAGTATACTGAGTTATGCAAAGCCATTAGAAAGAGACTCAGAGAGGACATAAGAAGATTTAACACAAGAAAAGTAGAACAAGCATTAAGGGAAAACAAAGGATTTAAATCAGCAGCCATGAGCAGTAATACAGAAAGACAAATGATACTGAAACTGAAGAATAGCGATGGTGTACTTATAAACAGCAGAGAAAGCATAATTCAAATAGCAGAAGACTACTATAGAGAATTATACAAGGAGCGAGGGAATGATACCAGCAGTGGGGAAGATGGATTGCAAAGTAGCAACACATACGACATACCCGATATTCTTCCTGATGAGGTAGAACATGCATTGAAGAAAATGAAGAATCGGAAAGCCCCGGGGGAAGATGAAGTTACTGTAGAGTTGTTAAAATTGGGAGGAAGAGACATAACACAAAAACTAGCAAGGCTCTTCACAAAGTGCATTAGAAAAGGTGTGATGCCTAAGCAGTGGAATAATGCAATCATAGTTTTGCTGCATAAGAAAGGAGATAAATCAGAAATTGGAAATTATAGACCAATTAGCTTGTTATCCAACATCTGCAAGTTGTTCACAAGGGTCATTACTAACAGATTAGAAAGAATACTTGATGAGAATCAACCGAAAGAGCAAGCTGGCTTTAGGACAGGATTCTCAACTATGGATCACCTTCACGTAATATCACAGCTAATGGAGAAAGCAAATGAATATAAAATACCATTATGCCTGGCATTTGTGGATTATGAAAAGGCATTTGACTCCATACAGCATAAGGCAATGTTTCGGGCACTGGAAAGACAAGGCATAGATACCCCATATATTATGATTTTGAAGAAAATATATGAGAGTGCTACATCCTTTATTAGACCAGACAAAGACAGTAGCAAATTTAAAATCGAGAAAGGAGTTCGACAAGGAGACACAATATCTCCGAAGCTGTTTACTGCTGCCCTTGAGGAAGCTTTCAGAAGATTAGACTGGTCGCAGAAAGGAGTCAATGTGAACGGAGAGTACCTAAACCATTTACGATTTGCAGATGACATTGTGGTCATAAGCCACGATCCCAAAGAATTAGAGGAAAATCTTAATCAGTTATGCACAGCTAGTAAGGATTTTGGACTAAAGATGAATATGGCTAAAACAAAAGTAATGATGAACAAGTATGCCATGGAAAGGGAAATAATGATTGAAGGAGCAGTAATTGAAAAGGTGGAGTCATATACTTATCTGGGACAAGTTATTAGCTGTAATAATGATAAATGGCTGGAAGTCAAGAGAAGAATAAATTTTGGATGGATAGCATTCGGGAAATATAGTCACATACTGAAGAACAATATCCCAGTTTGTCTGTAACGTAAAATAATGAATCAATGTATACTCCCCACCATGACTTATGGAAGTGAAACTTGGGCACTCTCCAAAAGAATGGAAGAGAAGCTAAGAACTACACAGCGAAGAATGGAACGAATTATATTGGGAATCAGACTGTTAGATAAGAAGAGAAACACATGGATTAGGCAGCAAACTTAAGTAAAGGACATTCTTATCAAAACTAAAGAACTAAAATGGTCTTGGGCAGGACACATAGCTCGAAGACATGATGACAGATGGACTAAGAAAATAACAGAATGGTACCCAAGAGGAGCTAGAATAAAACCTGGAAGACAAAGGCGGAGATGGATAGATGAAATTCATGAGTTTTTGAGTAGTAAATGGATGGCCAGTGCTCAAAACAGAAGGAACTGGAAAGTTGCTGGAGAGGCCTTCATCCTGCAGTGGATTGAAAATGGCTGATGATGATGATGATGATGATGATGAAGAGTACCGGTTGGAAGCAGTTCTTGTTTACGGTAAACAGAGCGGGGGCGGCACTACGATAGTAAGGGACAAAGGATCGTCGAACCCCCCAAGAAAGGGTTCGGACTGCAAAGAGGGGGAAGGAAGCGAGGACCGAAGAATTTAGAGTACGCCGCGTTCATTTAGCATCCGCAGAATAAACGGGCCGACACGAGTGCTCTTTTAAAAATTTCATAGGGGAGGCCACTTAAAAATTAGAGCATGACGAAAGTAGTAAATGGACCCGAATGGCCGACGGAAGTTCTGGTAGGTTCTAGCGGCCGGATGTTCAGTCGAAAGTTCTAGAAATTTCCAGACGCCGAAGTCCTCGATACAAACGGAATGGGAAAATGAGCGAATGGCGATGAAGAGGATGAAATAGTAAATGATTGGTCGGGGAGAGGGAAGAACTAAAAGAGAGAACCTGAGAGAAGAAGAATCCTTTCAGTCAGTTGAGTAAGTTTTGGGAAGGCTTTAAGATGGAATAGTCAGTTGAGTAGGTTCTGATAAAGTTTAGATCTGGCTATCAGAGTTAAGAAAGTTTGACTAAGTTTTAAGATGGAGTAGTCAGTTATGAAAGGTTAGATAAGTTTTAAGTACAGTTAGTTAGTAGAGAAAAGTTAGATAAGTTTTAAGATAGAAGAGAACAATTAAGTATTTGTTTTATAAGGCTAGTGATGGAAGCAACAGTAGAGCAGTATGCAGACAAGTGCGCCAAGGTGAGAAATAAAGCCTTGGGCAAATAAATGAAGTGTAAGGAGAAATAAAGCCTAGTCCGTCATCGGAAGCCAGTGATAGTGGGCAGTGTGCAAATAAATGAAGTGAAAGGAGAAGTAAAGCGTGGTCCATCATCGGAAGGCAATGATAATGGCCTGTGTGCAGATAAGCGAGCCGTGAAGGTAAAGTTGCAGTCCCGAAACCGAGTAGCAGTATCAAGGACCATACTATAAATTCCTAGAAGATGTAGATGATGCCCTATTCAGACGAGAACAGCAGCCCCCAATAAAGAATGGAAAGCTCTAGCGGAGAGATCATGTCCATTATTAGAAGTAAGTGTCTAATTAACATGAATATTCCCTTGTATTTTAAAGGACTAGAGAAAGGATAACAAATATAAAAGGAGCAATTGTAACAGATATATTATAAGAGACATGTATGTAAAATGAGTAATCAGGATAAGGTTCCCTAGAATAAGGTAAAGGGAACGGGATTCATAGAGGTAGTAAAATACCTTGATTAACGGAATGTAAGATAGTTTTGGAGGGAGGGTAATTAAGGGAGATTATATAGAGAATGTTGTATATATATGTGATGTACTAAAATGTGATAGGATGACAAGTCAGAAATAAAGTTGTTAGAGGAATTTTTGTTACAGGAATTTTTCTAGTAGGGAAAAGGAGGTTATTATGCCTTTTAGAAAGCAATGGTCAGGTCACACCTCGAGTATATAATACAGGTCAGGAGGCCACATTTTAGGAAGGATGTAGAGCTGCTGGAGCAGGTTGAGAGAAGGGCAACAAGATTAGTGATGGAACAAAGGGTTGCGCTTACGAAGAAAGGCTTAAGTTTTGTAAATTACAGTGTATGGGGACTAGGCACCTGTGAGGTGATCTGATTGAGGTGTATAAAGCCTTGAATGGTTTGAGTACACTCAGTGCTGATGGGATTCTTCCTCTTGCTCAGAATAATCACGTGAGAGGGCATAAATTTAAATTGAGGAAAGACAGTTGTAGGATATATGTGTGTTAGTTTGCCTTTAGCCAGTGGGTGGTTGATTGCTGGAACAAATTTCCATCTGTCGTTGTAGAAGTTGATAGCTTAAATAGATTCAAGGCAGAAGCAGGCAAACATTTGGAGCGAGTTGATGGGTGAAATGAGAAGTTTTTTTTTTTTTTTGGATGATGCTATATAAGCTTGCTTTCTTGCATCATGTGCCTTTACTAATGCTAAAGGAGCTGCGAGGAAAACGTTTCCAGTCGTCAGAAGAAGTTGTAATGACATCGATGGCGATTGACAAACGCATGTCAAAAAATGGTTCCTCCAAGTTTTTGAAGAATGGCAGAAAGTTTGGAGTAAGTCATTTCATCAAACAGGACTACTTTGAAAAGTACTGTCAAAATAAGGATCATTAATACAGATACGTTGTGAAAAAAAAAATTGTTCATTCTTTATGGAACTGCCCTTTTAGTGATCCGTTCCGATCATTATATTTAGCGGTGCATTAAAAATTTCTGAATTATTTCTTAATTATGAGAATTTCACATTAATTTGGAATCAGGTTACATCCTTTTAAAACTTCCGAAAATAAAGATTAATTAAATACATTTTTTCTAAATGATAATGCTAATTTGTTTTGTATTTTGTAATGATGTTGAATTACTGTATCCAAAAATATCAACGATATTTTTAGATAGAGTAATTCTAGGTTAAACTTAAAAATCTAGATTTAGAGAATTAAAACTCTGAATCAAGGATTTTAATTTTAGATGCAGAGATCATTTTAAATGTTTTTGCTCTGCACATCGCGTTGAAATCAGAGAAATCCCCTTGGACTGACCTTTCATCTTTATGCTGTTAACATGACAGCTGAAGGTATGCAACGCCATATTTTATTAATAAACATTTGTAAAGTGTTCCGCCCTACGGGGTAGAAAACGCCCGCGCTTAACGCTTCGTGTAAAGAGAAGTACAAGCCTCGCGCTGGTAACGATTACTTCATTTTCACCGAGACGCCATTATACTAAAAAAAAAGTATACGATTAATTGAGTTAGAAGCAGGAATGAAACAGCCAATTAGTTCAAAGTAAAATAATAGTTATTCTTGAAGAAAAAAATAGTAATAAAATGCTACACCTAAAGCCGGATATACACTTGAACACAAAAGATCAACGATAAATTCGAACAGCTGGAATGCTCAGTTGGAGGCTGTTTGGATTACTGTATGAAAAAATTAAAGCTTCCTGAACTTTCAAGATTGATCACGAGCGCGCTCCGGTCGCTGGCGATCTTTTAGAGAAAGTTCCTCACGACATTATTTTCTTCGTTGAGGAAAGAGTCCCAATATCATGGATAAAATTTCACTCCATCAAACTATTAATAGGGATAGATTCATGATTAACAAATATATGTACTATGTGTACCAATATCAAGTCTTAGTTGGCTTCAACAGTTCACCAAACAATACAAGTCGAAAAGGATAATCCACTGGAGTAGCATTACGAAGGAACAAAAAGTAGAATCTTCAGAGACAGTAGAAATCCAGTAGTTCTAATATATAACAATAACATTGTTACCATCTAATACAAGTAATCACTGTAAGAAGAATTCATAGTTAAAGTCACTTTTCTGCACACCAACCCTGAGGTACAAAGAGTCACAAGAACAACAGTCTATCTTGGGTTAACTGATTGAAGTTCATCTCTCCTTTTGAAGACACGTGTAGCAAATGTCTTAAGAGCATTAAATGCAACCTGAGATCGAAGAAGTAAAGGTTTATTTTCACTGTCTATAGTCCAAATAGTAGTGACAATCAAATAAGATATGATCCACGTTCTCTTCAGCCCCACACAGACAAAGTACAGTTGGAGACAGTCCTAGTTTAAACAGTTTACTATAAATGTGGCCATGACCCGACCGCCGAAATGTGCCGTGCAATCCTGGAGAAAACCATAAATATTCTTTTTTCTTGAACTCTCTAACTAAAGGTAAAAATTCTCTCGTTACACTACCAAGATCTGAGGTATTCCAATCTCTCTGCCACTTTTCAATGAAGATGGAACGCAGTCTTTTCCTTTCAGAAGCCAAAGATGCACTCAAATCAAGCTGCACATCTTCCAAGGAAACAGGGCGTGCTTTCCTCAGATGATAATTCATTTATCTATATTGGAACTCATAATGTACTGGTAGTATTCCCAACAGAACCTGTAAATCCACAGTAGATGTAGCCCATGTGATCTCTCCATCCCACGCAGAAGGCCCTACCGATATGCAGTTCCCTGGTGGAATCCCCAACTACAGGATCTCAGAAGAAGAGTCCACCATGCAAGAAAAATGTTCCAGCAGGCTCGATCAAGGCTACCTCCCCATGAGGTAGATGCCGCCAGGGAGGCTTATCGCATTGTCAGAAATGAATACACAAAGCTAATTCGTAAAAGTAAAAAGCAAACGTGGCAAACCCAGGTATCCACTTCTGGGAATAAGGACCCCTGGGGCATAGTTTTCAAGATCGTAACAAACAAGCTGCCGCGAGGAGAGGTACTCGATACGACACTAAAGATGGATGGCTCCTCTACTTACACCTGGAAGGATAGCATTAACAATATTCTAGACACCATTTATCCCATTGAAGCTGCAGCTATGACTCAACAACAACAAGAAATAGTAGATGAAATCACAACTATCATCCTGCCTCTGTGGAATCCCCCTTCACTAACATTGAGATGGACTTGGCAATAAACAAAATGAAAGTAGGAAAAACACCTGGTGCTGATCTGCTGGAAGTGGATGTGGTTAAAAAATTTGCAGAATGCTATCCTGTTACTCTCCTAAGCCTTCTAAATAGGTGCCTGACAGAAGGCACATTTCCAACATCCTGGAAAACGGCAACCTTGAAATTTATATTGAAAAATCCCGACAAGCCACCACAAATTCCAACCTCCTACCGCCCGATTGCCTTGTTCTCTGTAATGGCCAAGCTACAAGAACGCCTGCTCCTATTTCGCTTAACCGCCAGATATGAAGAACAAAAACTTCCAAGTGACAAGCAATTTGGATTCAAAGCAGGTAGCAGCACAGAAGATGCCATTAACAGTTTAATCACTCAAGCAACTCACACAGCCTTTAAGTACTCCCTTGCAATCATGGTAGACTTCGCTGGGGCCTTTGATCGACTATGGTGGCCCAGTGTTCTTCGGAGGCTTCGGCAATCAAATGTTTCCAACAACCTATACAACAGTTTAAGGTCATATTTAACTGGTAGAAAAGTCCAAGTTACCAACAGATTCCAGACAGTGACTAGGTACATCGATCGAGGCTGTCCGCAGGGCTCTGTGCTTGGCCCTTTCCTCTGGTCTATTGTCCTGGATGAGTTCCTGGGCATGGACCTGGGAGGTGTTGAGCCCTTGGCCTTCGCAGATGATCTTGTCCTTTTGGTATGTGCTAACACCAGGACGAACTTAGAGAAAATGGCAAATGGAGCACTGGTAAAACTTCAGAACTGGGCAGCCCTGCACAACCTTACCATTTCAGGAGAGAAAACAAAGTCCATACTCCTTAAAGGCAGGCTACAAATCACAAGACCACCTACAATAAAATTAAACTTTATGCCCATACGGCTGCACGCTGAAGTCAAGCTCCTAGGTATCTTCTTAGACTCGGGGCTTACCTTCCACCACCACCTAAAGTATCTAGCCAACAAAATTCAAAGGTACAGTGCTATGATAAGGCGGGTCAGCAGGGCAGACTGGGGGCTGAAGCACAAAGCTCTTACTCTGATATACCAAGCGGCATACGTGCCAATTGTGTGTTATGGTGCCTCCATCTGGTACCGAAAAGCCATCCTAGCAAGAAATAAACGTAAGCTGGATTCAATCCAAAGATTCATGCTCCTTTCAATTTGCAGGGCATGCCGCACCGTCAGCACCCCTGCTCTGCAGGTATTAACCTCGAAGTCAGCCACTATACTTAGAAGTGGTTAAAAGAGGGCTTTTTTATCACTTAAGGAAGGGAGTTCCAACCCAACTGCTAAATTTTCAACTTGACACCACAAACGGCACCAGGCAGGAAAGACAACGGATAACCAAACATCTACAAGAGATATGGCAACATGACTGGGACACTACAACAAAAGGGGCCATCACAAAACGATTCCTTCCATCCATAAGTTCAACTCACCCAGAACCTCCACCCTGGTTTTCGCCTGGCCTCCGTGTGACCTTTATCATCACCGGCCATGGATCCTTCCAACAAAAACTGACCGCCATGGGAATCGAGAATGACCCACGTTGCCACTGCGGCGAAGAGGAGTCCTGGGGGCACCTCATGTATGAGTGCCCCAGCTACGACAACATTAGGCTTAAATTCCTCACCACAATACAGAGAAACCCTCGAAATCAAGAATCCACTCTGCTACTCGAGGAACATACCTATAAGGCATTAACCACCTATGCGCAAGAAACATTTGCACTTAGGCGAGCTAAGATTGCAGAACTCAGAGCCCAACATCTAAACCGGACCGGCGTGGGATAACTCTCCATTCCCCCAGAAAAACGCAGACATAATTATGCAAACCCAAATAGGGTAGGATCCACTGCAGGCACCATCCAAGGTGCGGGATGCTGGCACTCCTCGGAGTGCGGGATTTAAAAGTCATCGCAAACCCGAAATGGGTAGGATATACTGCTGGCACCGATCTAGGTGCGGGATTGCTGGCACTGACCTCAGTGCGGGATCTACAGGCACTATGCCATTGACAATTACACAGGGGCACCTGTCCCCTGTGACTTTTAAACCCACACTCTTTCCTATACTTCGCCTAAATTAGGGTGGATTTATTCTCCCCTGTCAACCCACCCAAATTCATTCTCCCTGAAATCCTCTCAGTAGATGTGGCCCTACATGCTCTAGGCATCATCATGAGGGCAGCACGCAGGGCCTGTAACAACTGTTTAATCACAGCACGCTTAGTAGCTCTATAGCCCCAAACACCTGCACCATAGGTAATAATAGACAAAAAGACACAACTGTAATATGGTCTAAGAGAGTGACCGCTCAGACTCCAATCCTTTCTGGTTACTAATCGTAATCTTGCTAGAATTGATATACATTAGCCCGACAGTAGCAAGTACTGATATAACCTCAAAGAAGGAAGAAAGAACCTGTACACCCTCACCCACCTGATGTACATGGATGACAACAAGCTCTACGTGGGAACCGAGAAGCACCTCCAGCAACTACTTCAGATCACCGAAGAATTCAGCAATGATATTAGGATGGAATTTGGTCTCGACAAATGCAAGACCCACAGATTGCACCAGAGAAAATTAGTCAACAGAAACTACCAGCTGAAAAACTGGTAAAGAGATCGAAGCCATGTCAGAGGGAGAGGCCTACAAATACTTGGGGATGATGCAGGCTGAGCAGTTATAGCACAAAGAAATTAAGGCCTGCCTGACCGAAAAATACCATCAGAGACTCAGAAGCCTGCTGAAAGCAAAGCTGAACGGATGGAACACAGTTAAAGCCATAAACACCTATGTAGTCCCAGTGCTAACATACTCCTTCGGGGTCATGGAGTAGACTAACACCGAGCTGGAGGATATCATGAGAAAAACAAGGACAATGATGACTAAGAGCCGCCAACACCACCCGAAATCTGCCGTGGAGAGACTGACAATTGACTGGAAAGAAGGAGAAAGTGGCCTGATAGACCTAATTGAAGAACAGAAGACAGCGTTAGTTAATCTGAAGGATTACTTCCAGAAACACACAGCAGCTCTCCAGCAGACCATAAGCAAGATAGACAAGCTGTATATTCACTCAACCTACGCGAGCAGTCCCCTACAACCAAGAGGCACGAACGAAGCTAGAAAGATGGGCAGAGAAGACATTCTGTGGCAGACACTACAATGGTACCTATCAAGAAGGCCGCCGTAGCCTAGTGGTCAGGCGCGCGGGTGCATAAATACACGTGCCTTGAGTGACCGGGGTTCAAGCCCGTGATTGCTGAATACGGTGCTGTTTCTTGTATTCTTTCTATCTTGTGAACTCCTCTGACCGTTTGGTCGTCCCGGAGTATAAACAGAAAATTTATTTATTTAAGATCACATAGATAAAATTGCTTCCAGTGCATGGCTCACGAGCGAGACTCTCTTCCCCGAGACTGAAAGATTCATGCTCGTCATCCAAAACCAGGTAATCAACACCAGGAACTATAGAAAATACATCACCAAGGAGCCCGGAGTGTTCGATGACACATGTCGACGATGTCACCTGGCCTCAGAAACGATTCAACACATCACCGCGGGATGCAAGGTGATCACCCAGACTGAGTATACTCATAGACACGACCAAGTAGTCAGGATAATACATCTAAAGCTCGCAAGGAAATACCAGTTGATCGAAGAAAGTGTACTGTACTACAAGTGCGAACGCCTGCCAGTACTAGAGACCCCATCCCACAAGCTGTACTGGGACCGCGCCATAATAACGGATGGAACAATGCTGCACAGTAGATCGGACATAACCCTTCTGGACAAGAAGGAAAAGACTACCTATCTGATTGACACAGCGGTACCCAACGCTGGCAACCTGCAAAAAACGCATGGGGAAAAAATCAGGAAGTACACGAACCTAAGACAGGAGATCAAAGAGATGTGTTATGTGCAGGAAATAACGACCATCCCGATCATCGTGTCAGCTACAGGTATGGTGCCAAAGACTATTCATAACAGCCTAACAGCAATAGGTCTCCCAGCGAACACCTACAAGGAACTCCAGAAGGTCGCAATCCTGAACACCTGTAGGATAGTCAGAGAGTTTCTCGACCAACAGTAACACCAGACATAACAACAACCACCCTGTGTACTTGGTAGAAATACCCGTCACGAGGTGGAACCTGCAGTCAGGGAGAAATAATATAATAATAATAATAATAATAATAATCATATCTTGGGCTATTCCTTTAATTTACACTTCTAAAATTGAAGCCTTTAGTTCATTTGGTACGGAGAGCTCACTGTAGGAAAATTCAAGTTGTCATCTGAAGTGACTGAATTATTATCAATTAAGATCACTTTATTTATTTATTTACTGTTGGTGGTCCCTGTTAACCTTTGCAACACCGCTGTCTGACGTACAGTTAATTTACAAAATTTTACTCTAATATAAGTTCCTTTGCTTTTTACCCTCTGAGACAACACAAAAATGGATACATTAAGACGACACTGAAATTCCTTTATTGCGTCCCTGACAATTGATCAGTGAGACAGTTCGTTGACCCGACTTGAAGTAGTTCGTTATCGTTCGTTGTTTGGTTTTAAGGAGCATTAGCAACTAAGGCCATATTGCTCCGGGATATGCGGTGGTCATTCCCTTACCTTTCCGCATCCCCCGTATTTGGTGGTGACGGGCTCGAACCCCAGTCTAATCAAGAAGCGTGTGCTACGCACTGCTGCTCCTTCCCACCTGGCTACGGAGGCGCCTCTTGAAGTAGTAGTAGTAGTAGTAGTGGCATGTGATGCAAGAAAGCAAGTGTACCCATTCAAGGCCTTATACACAGTGGCGGATTAAGGACAGTTGGGGCCCCTAGGCAAATTATATTTCCGGCCCCCCAAAAAATAATAATAATAAAAAAAGAATAAAAAAAAAATAATAAAAGTTAGGTGCCAAATAAATGAAATTTTGTACTTTTGAATTTTTTGCTTAAATTTTCGCTTAAATTAATCAAGATTTTTATGATGTTTGCTGAAAACATTAATCCATTTTACAACACTATAGGAAAATGTCTTGGCTTGGGCTCCCCAAAGCCTGGGGCCCCCCAGGCACGTGCCTCATTGCCTTAATGGGTAATCCGCCACTGCTTATACACCTCAATTAGATCACCGCGCAGGTGCCTAGTCTCCAGCCACTGCAATTTGCAGAACTTAAGCCTCTCTTGGTAAGAGAATCCCTTCATTCCCCTCACCAATCTTGTTGCCCTTCTCTGCGCATGCTCAAGCAAATCTACATCCTTCCTAAAATGAGGCCTCCAGACCTGTACGCAGTACTCAAGGCGTGGCCTGACCATTGCCTTATACAGAGGGACAATCACCTCCTTTTCCCTGCTAGCAAAATTCCTATATATCATTGACAAAACCCCATGAACTGCCCTGGCAGCCTGTCTGCATTGCTCAGAAAACTTCATATCTGACTGCACAATTACTCCCAGATCTTTTTCATTTTCTACAACCTTAAGTGTAGTACCACACAGTTGGTACGTCTCTCTGGGGTTACTTCTACCTATATGCAGTACTTTGCATTTGTCAAGGTTAAACTTCAGTTGCCACTTCTTAGCCCATCTACCCAAATTATCTAGATCCTGTTGCAGTAGCACACTGCCATTACTGTCATTAACAACCCTGCCAACCTTTGTATAATCTGCAAACTTCGACACTAAGCCTGATATACCTTCATCAATATCATTGATAAATATACAAAACAACAGAGGACCCAACACCGAACCCTGTGGGACTCCACTAATAACATTAAGTATTACGGAAATCATGAGAAAAAAAGTGATTAATAGCCTTAAATTATTTTTATTTTTTTTTTATTAATTTCAGATATAATTCTTTCATTTCTCCATGGTGGTTCGATCGTTTTTAGAGATATGTAATGAATGAATAATGAGTAGATTATGTCTTATTTTTTGTTAGACTGTGATAACAGCAATTATTATTATTACTGATTGCTACCAACTACCTTTAGAATAGCCAGGTTGCTAGTGGGTGTACATTGTTTTGTTCTTTTAGGAAAAGAATGTACAACGGAGGGAAAATAAATAAATAAAATAAAAATAAAAAAATTAAATAAATACATAAAAAAATGCAGAAAATTCAAGAGGAAGTCAAAGAGCTCCAAGTGATTAGTGGAGTTGGGAGAATGGTAGAGACAACAGATGAATTTTACACAATGAGGAGAGAGATTTTAAGCCAGAGAAGATCAAAGAGAGGAGATTCCAAATTGCCAAGTCTCTGACAGGGAATATCAGAACGGACATATGCACAAAAAGTACCACCTTTGAGGCGAAAGGAATCATACAGCGAATAATTTGGGCATCTGAGATGAGCAGTAGTTGAAACAACCGATAACTGAGATTCTGTCAGAAAAAAGTATATGGGGTTTGGCAGACTGCAAGTGGAAATGGACATCGTTGAGATTGGAATTGAGACCACGTATGAATTAGGAAGTGCTTGGGAGGTTTAGATCTTTTCGCAGATAAGCTTGCTCTATTAGTTTGACGATTCATTCAGTTCACTCACAAGACTCAATATAGTTAATTACCGGTATGTTAACTGTTTTGTGTGTAAGATTAGAAATGTAAATTTAAGAGAAGACGAATAATATTAAAAAGTACAGACAAATTATTTTTGGCGAACGCGTCGTGGGTTGTAGCCGATGTTAATACAACCGTCCACAACTAACGAACGTGACGACGACTTGCTGCTGTTGGTCGGTCTTCCTTGGTCTTTCTGCTCATTGCCTCAAACTACCGAAAGTCAGGATTTCTGTTATCTTGTAAAAAGCAAACCAACCACTTGACTCCAGATAGCCTTATCTGTATTTGCGCTTATTCTAAGTAATAACAAACATTTTTTGAATTCGACCACAATATACTTTTAAATTAAAAAAAAAAAAATTATTTTGCTTTCTCAGCTTTGTTTCTGATGATGTTCCAACCATGAGAAAACATACAGAAATGTTGTTCAGCTCTTAAAGGCTTGCTTGGAGAGTTCATTCCACATCTCTGTCATATTATTTTTATTACTATATGTATTTAGAGTATGCTCATAATATCGTGTTCAGTAGTTAATATGATTATAGTGCGACTGAATCTCATTTTACAATCGGTAAGTTACAACAACGTCGAGAAATATCCATTTTTAATGCTTTACATGTTATATTGTAAATTTTCCTCAACATACTTTTGTAATTTATATTATTTCTGTTAATGTTTTTTTTCTTTATTTCCCTGTTATCCTTAATAATTTTAATAATTACTCCTTTTATTTTCGTGTTATCCCTTTCGTTTTGTTTTTCTACCTTCTTTTACATTTTACTTGTAAAAGATTACCAGCTTTTTTCCTCTCCACTGTGTGTTCAGTGGCAAAGAATCAATGCCATTTTTTAGAATTTCAGCTGGAAAAGAGTGTACTATTAAAGAATTGAATAATGTTTTTCACATTATTATATTCTTATATTAATTTTTTGTTTATAGAGGGAACGGTCGCAAGAAAAAAAAATAGATTACACTAAGCTTTTGACAGTAAATTTATGCCTTACTGAATGGATTAAAAGAATTATAAAAAAACAATTACAAATTGAACTTAAACTTTTTAGTCAGAGAAAACGTTTTTTAAAAAATGTTTTGCTGTTAAAGATTTTTTGCTTCGACGATATATATCACACAGATAAGATGAAATTTGGTAGATGTAGTGAATCGTGTCACCTGCGGAGTTGTCCGTTGTCTCTTGAAGACGTTCTTTCGTGTTTTGGCATTCACATTATACTCGTTGATACTTGCGTTGCTAACACGGCTGTAGTAAAAAAGAGAGACGGCTGTTGAATATTTAATTTTTGCACGACTTTTTACATGATGACAATGACTTATTTTAGGAAGAAGATAATGAACCGACAATACTGACTTTACATTTCTGTGTGGATGACACAAGATACGCGGTGGAGACTTCTTTAGAAAGAAAGAAACCATAATAATTATTATAACGAAAAATGAATGTTCTAGAATCAAAGAGTTTGAATATAAAATGACTGTGGTCTGCTCAGATGCTAATACAGTAGACTCCCTATTAACCGACCTCTATGGGACCGGACCTCAGGCCGGATAAACGAATGGCGGTTAATCCGAAAACATATTCAAAATACCATTTATAGGTTGTAAATTAAATAAAAAAATTCCACTGTATACAGTATGTTCTATATGAATGTTTATTAAACATCTACTTAGATAAAAAATCGGTAATATTCATTTGTCTTTTTGATTTAAATTCGTTTTTTTAAGCAAAATTATGCCACTTTTTCATAAGAATTATATCAGTGGCAGATGAATTGTCTTGCTGTTCGATATATCTCTTCGCAGTTTCAAGCGCTTTCTTTCCTTCCGAATGACTTATTCTTTTGTTATTTTTATCTCCGTTCATAGCTTCTGGATTTTCTGGTTCTTCATCTTCCGTTTCTCCTTGACTAACTTCCTCTTCCATATCTCCTTGACTAACTGCTTCGATAATTTCATCGTCTGTTAACATTTTATTCTCTAGAATGTTATCGCTTACAAGCCATTTATCGATGTATCTATCTTCCATGTCTTTGAACTCTGGTAATTGTTTCAAATCGTTAAGCAGAGCAATGTTGTCGTGGTCTGTCAGATCCTCAGCGCACGGCTTTGTCCAGATTGCAGTTTGCAGTTAATTTTTCGACATCAGGCTATAGTTTTCCCCATGACCTCACAAACATTGATGACGGCATTTCTGGCTGGAAAAGGCCCGTATTCGGATCTCGTCGATGACGCGAAGAACTTTAATGGGCTTTTTTCACTCCGTAGCTGAGTTAGTCGGTTTCAGGCGTAGATAACAATGTATTTCTCCCAGAAACTGGCATTTTTAATCCAGCAAAACAGACAAATCGACCATAAAACACACGCAATTAACAGACATATGACACACAGCACGGCATATGAATTTAAATATTAGGATGGATTAATATAATAGAAAAGAAAAATAAGTTGAAGCAATTTATTTTATTATTTTCTGCGGCGAGATTCGAACTCGCGTTCATCATAATCACTCGGTTAATCGCACCCCTTATATTGCCGCTAATCGCTATATTATAATTGTTTAAAACTTTTTTCCTTTTAAAAAAAATAATAATTTATTGTTGTTGTATTATTATTTTTTTTCCTGATGGGGAGTTCTACCCCCTGAGTACCCTTACCAAATGGTGGTTGTTTTGTTTGGTGTTACTGTTGGTCGAGGAACTCTCTGACTGTCCTACCGATGCTCAAGATTGCGACTTTATGGGAATCCTTGTATGTGTTCTCTGGGAGACCTATTGCTGCTCGGTTGTTTTGTAGGTTCTTTGGCACCATACCGGTTGTTGACACGAAGATCGGGATGTTCGTTACTCGTTGCATATTCCGCATCTCTTTAATCTCCTGTCACAGGTCCTTGTACTTCCTGTTTTTTTCCCTCGTGGGCTTTCTGGAGATTGCCTGTTTTGGTCACCGCTATGGTGACCAAAACTGGTAGATAGGTAACGTTTTCTTTCTTGTTGACAATGAATATATCTGGTCTGTTGTGCGGGATTGTAATTTCCGTTATTATGGCGAGGTCCCAGGACAGCTGGTGGGTAGGGGTATCTTGTACGCCGGGGGTTCGTAGTTGGAATACGTTACACCTTCTTTGATCAATTGGTATTTCCTCGCTAGCTTCTGATGTGTTATCTTCGCTACCTGATCGTGTATACGAGTGTACTCCGTGTGGGTGATCACTTTGCATCATATGGTGACGTGTTGGATCGTTTCTGAGGCCAGGTGGCATCGTCGACACGTGTCACTGACATCCGGTCTCCGTCGCAATGTGTTTTCTATAGAGCCTGATGTTGATTACGCCGCCTTGGATGGCCGGCATGAATCATTCAGTCTCGGGGAAGAGCTTTCCCGTTCGTGAGCCATGCATTGGCAGCCATTTTATCGATGTGGTCTTGATGGAGGTTATTGTAGTGTCTGCCATGGAGTTTCTTCTTTGCCCATCTTTCTAGCTTCCTTTCTACCGTCTGGACGGGACGGGAGTTTCATTAGGTTTAGTGGGGTATCCTGCTTGGCTGTCTTTCTTATGTCCTGGTAGAGTGCTGCTGTGTTTTTATGGGAGTAATCCTTCAGGTTGGCAATCGCTGTTTTCTGTTGCTCGATGACGCCTGTCAGTCCCCTTCCTCTTTCCGAGCTATTGCCTGTCTCTCCTCGGCGGATTTCGGGTGGTGTTTGCAGCTTTTGGTCATCATTGTACTTGTCTTTCTCATGATATCCTCCAGCTGGGTGTTAATCCAATCTATTATCCCGAAGGAGTATGATGTTAGCACTGGGACTGCATAGTTGTTTAGGGCTTTACTGTGTTCCCTTCGTCCAGCTTTGCTTTGAGCAAGCTTCTGTGTCTCTGATGGTATTTTTCGGTCGAGCAGGACTTGATTTCGTTCTGCTCTAACTGCTGAGCCTGCATCATTCCCAGGTTTTTGTAGGTTTCTTCCTCTGTTATGGCTTTGATTTCTCTACCACTCTGTAGCTGGGAGTTTCTGCCGACTAAATTCCTCTGTGCAATCCATAGTCTTGTATTTATCTAATCCAAATTCCACCTTGATATTATTGGTGAATTCTCTGGTGATCTGGAATATTTGCTGGAGTTGTTTCTCGTTTGCTACATTGAGCTTGATGTCATCTATGTACATCATGTGAGAGAGTGTATACAGGTTTTTCCTTCTTTCTTTGAGGTTATTTTCATACTTGCTTTTGTTGAGCATAGTGGATAGCTAGTTGAGGGCTAGACAGAGTCACAATGGGCTCAGGGCATTTCCTGAAAGATTTCTCTCATGGGGAACGCTTTGGTTGTGAGATTCTTGACCTTGGTGGTGGTACGCCATTTTGCTATAGTTGCTTCTTTGAAGTTTGTCACAGTCGAATTGACTTATTATTATTATTAAATTATTTTGTTTATTCTAGAGTAAGAGCCAGACTTGATCCTTAAGTTTTGCACTGGTGTGCAAAACTTAAGGACCAACACTATTTCTAACGGTTACAATTACAAAATCTTTGCTTAAGGTATTCTTGACTGATGAGAGTAGATTCAGTCTCAGCAGCGATTCTGGACGTCAGCTAATCTGCCGAGAGGTTGGCAAACGGTATAACCCCGCAAACATCACTGAAAGGGATCGATATGGCGGTCGAGGTGTTCTCGTCTGGGGAGGCGTTATCTTGGATGGACGTACACAACTCCAGATACTAGAAGAAATACTGTAACCAGTGCACGCTAGTGTACTGAGGTAATCCTTCCCCATGTGCCATTGGTGCCGAATTCATGTTTATGGATGATAACGCTATACCCCATCGCACTGCAGCTGTGATATGCTTTTGGAAAGTGAGGACATTGTTCGTATGGATTGGCCTGCCCGTTCCAACGATCTAAATCCCATCGAACACATGTGGGACGCTCTAGGGAGACGCCTAGCGGCACGTCCACACCCAACAGAAAATGTTCACTAGCTGAAGATGGCCCTGACAGAGGAATGGGCGATGTTATCGCAAGAACTTATCAACAACATTGTTTTAAGTATGGACAGGCAGTGCAAAGCCTGCATCGACGTTAGAGGTGGTCATATCTCTTACTGAGGATCACCTCTTCCCTTTGTTCCATCTTTGGCAGTGATGCATCTGTATCATGGCAGCCAGTGCTATGTTGCCATTTTTGAATAATGTCCCTCTGTACCGTTTTTTGTCGGTGTTTTTCCTTCATCACATCTGTACCTCACGAGGTTCATTTGGTATATTTTCCCATATCCAGGCCGCTCCTATGAGAAGCTACAGGTGAAAACCTGACTGGTCCTTAAATCATGCACACCAGTATATGTAGTTTAATATAATACAGAAATTACAACTCACGTATTCTTGATCCTGAACATAAGAATAGTCAATGAAGCACACGTATTGAGGCCGTTTTGCAGTTTTATTTAAGCTTTTAATTAAAGTTTATTTGGAGTTTTAGATTAAATACACTCACAAAGTGATTGTGCGTGATTTCTTTAGATGATGGATTTTCCAATCCTTGTCAGATGGTATACATTTCTCCATATGTATATAGCTGAACACAGAAGTGAAAAGTGAAATGAGAAAATGTTAAATACGCTGCATCTAAAAGAATGGCGATGACTCTGCACATTAGACTCTGGGACTTAAAATACGTTTTCAGTAGAAACAACGTTTATGAATGCTTCCATCAAACATGAAAGCGCTCATAAACCATGAGTAATAATCGCATCGCATATTCAAGACCACGGGATCATCCCAACCGTTTCAGATCTGACAGTGAAAACGTATGTCAGAACTCCCCAAAGAGAAAATCCTATATAAACAAGTGAAACTGGACTTTCCTCTGCGACTTGATCCAAATATCACGAGATTTCTCCGAAACCGCTTGCCAACCTCAGAGCTGGTTCTACTAACAGAGCCAACTCAGCACATCAAAGTGTTGCATGCCATTAATATCGCAAAACAACAAACGATGACGGCTATCAATTCATTCTTTTTGATAATTTTTAATCAGCTTCTGTCAAATGAGATTTTGTCCAACGCAGTGAATTGATGTCTGATCTGATCAGACTTTTAACCAAAGTACAGTCGCATTTGCAACTTAAGCACTGTAGTCCCATCTCCAACTGATTCAGTCTGCTTAGTCATCTGGAGAAAGTCCTACGTCCCATCCTGATGAACAGCTACTGCCCAGTAATTCACCCCTAATACAATACTCTTTTCCACTTTGGTCAGCTATTACCAACCTGCTAGCCACCACTAATGCTACCGTGTCTGCGTTTAAATGAAAACAAGAAGGCTGTCATCGAGGGCTGTTCAGGTTAGTTCACTCGGGAAACAATGAAGGCTGTCTGAGTGAATCAACTTCTCACCCTATTGAAATGCTCCTATCAGATTAAATGAAACATGCTTGCTTTCTGTCATCTCTTCTACACAGTGTAGTAAACCTTCATGCAATGAATTGCATCCTAACGAGGTCTGTCATCTCAGGGGTCTTACAAGAAACGGTCCTTCTAGCCTTCTGTTTTCAACTATGATCTCCCCACTAGTTGCAAACAATCAATTTCTGTTAAGCTGTTCAGATGATATTAAAATACTCACTCCCGTTAACTTACTTTAAAACCTCTTAAAAATGTAAATAAATAAGTCTCACTACAGGTGCAGCTCACCTCTGTTAGTACCCTTATGGGTAGCACAGTTTGTACACTCACGGTTTTTTCCCACAAGAAAAGACCTGAGTTCGAATCCCGTTAATGATTCGAGGAATGTTTATGGGTCTCTTTCACAACGCGGCTGAGTTAGTCGTTCTCAGGCGAGGATAGTATGGTTGTTTCTCCTGAAGATTCGGGTTTTCATCAAACAAACAGCAAATCGATCACAGAACCTACGCAATTTACAAACATTATATACGGCTGTGGGGGGTGGAATTCATCGATGGGGATTTATACAGTATATTTATTTATTTTCGTTTTATTGTTTTTTTTCTTATTTATTCTTAATTTTTTTTCGTTTGTTCCCTTTTAGTGTTTGTCCACTTTATTCTTATTTCCACCACTTACGCATCTGACTTTTACTTCCTAGGAGAATTCCGAATTCAAGGGAACTTCTCGATTAATTATAATTCCCTTCGGAAGAGTTGGGTATTCCAGGATGACAAACTACACACACAAATATATAATATAACATAGTTTATTTATATAATATTAAACTTTGTCTACTTAGTATTAGTTATATATATAACTAAGTACATTGGTTATACTCTATTAATGTTATCCCTTCCTTTACAACACAAACAATATTAGTACAGCAACTGTTATAGTTTCTTCCTTGCACATGGTCCATAAATTTCCTTACATGCTCCATAATTCTTACCTTATACACTGGTTTAGGACTTTACCCTCCCCTTCCAAAATGCTAATCATGCCTACATTTTTCAGGAAACAACTTATGACAAATATTCCTTTTCCCTCCTTTGCTTATAACATAACATATATTTTATTATTAATCAAAGCCACTACTATCATTAACACCCCTTTCTTCTTCTTTAGTTCCTTTCACTAATTACAAAGTTATACCTGTCAAATTTCTATTATTATTACCTAACTTATCTCTCTCTACATTACGTATATATTTTTATACATGTATATATCTCTCAGTATCTTAAATCTCCACTAATCTGTTATTAGGGTCCTAAAGTCCTTTAAGGTAACGAGAATACTATGTTAGTCACTTATTTAATTTCCTCTTAGTCGGGCTTCGCTGTTTTGGATCTTCCCACTGTTAGTTGGAAATGTCATCATAGTATATCAGGGCATTCATTCTAGAACTCCGAGCGAATTTTCTAGTGATGATCACAATTCTGGTATTCTGATGGACTCACTGTACACCTGAACTGGGCTGGCACGTTGCATACTATCATACTCCGTCGATATGGGGACTGCTATCTCCATCCTGAGACATTTTCTCACCTTATACGGCTATCTTGTCCACAAGAGAGAGCTCACAGGGGCTACACTCGCTCCACCTAATAAAAACACTTTCAAGAAGAAGACTTCACAGGGCGCTACGCTACTTTACTCCTCCTTTCACAAACTTCTTATTAAAATAAGAATTACTGGACAGTGCTCGTTAGCATACGGCCACTATCCATGACGGATTGACTCGCAAAAACGGCCACTGCTCTTGCCTTCCAATGACGGACCGGCTTAATCTTCTTACTCTTCCTAACACCCCAAAAACTCAACTGCTGCTAACACATAATTTCTACAACGACGAAACCCTCAACTATTAACTGTTACTAACTTACTTTTCCTTACACTGACGAAACTCTTTAACTGCTGTGTCCGCTGTCTATTTAAATTTCCTTAAAACCACCACCAAACTCAACTCAATGTGTTGTGTCCAAACTATCTCACCCAACTATCAAACACGACAGAAAACTCAACTTAGTATAACATTAACCCATTTCCAAAAATACCCACATCACTCCATTCTGCTTCTAACTCCCATTTTTACCAACCACTCCAAGAAGGCTCTTCCCTTTCTTCGTCCCGTTTCTCACTTTTTGTTTCTCTGAATTACGTACCGCCCTTATATGTCAGTTCCGCCCATTTTTTTTTCTATAACCAATCTTCTCCTTTTTATCGACTTTCTTTCTGCCCTATTCGTCCTTCGACTTTTCTCAAGCTAATTTTACTATGTACAATTCAACCTCTTATTTTAATAAATTATAAATTTTCCCAGATTGTCTGTTCCTTTGAAGCGCGCCGCTACTTTGTTTGTGCTTTTAACGAATTTGTTTTTCACTATCTTCTAAACCTGTGATGGCCGACAGACGGACGCCAATTTTAAAATCTCACCTTAGCATTTGACCCCTATTTACCACCTGGCTGGACTCCGGAGGTCCCCGATCAAAAGGAATGTCCGACCGATTGTGTCCTTCTCGTATTGTTCTGTCCTAGCCTAAATTGTTCGCACCTCCTCGCCAGTAACCATAGCCACGTTCGGCCCGTAGTCTCCCACGCTAACCTTTACTTGTTACCTTGTCTACATTTAATCCCCTTGCCTGTGACCCATTATCTAATTAGTATTTGTGGCCAGTACTGTTCCGCTGCCACATATTGCCATTTCCTAATCTTTATTTTAAATAAATCTCACTCTTTTCTAAAATATTAAACGTGTAAGATTTTTCATCTTACACGACGTAATACAGTCTAAATTGCTAATGCGCCCTACAACAACAATGTCTGTTGCTGCAGAGTTTAAGGCGCAACAACCTCTACTAGTCCTATTTAAAAATTCAGAGCGAATGAAAAGCATGGTGAACATCTTACCCTTATTGTTGACCCCAAAGCACCAGTCTGGCCTGCACATCGGAAATACTGCACGTTATCGTTAGTGATCCATTCTGAATGCCATGCAAGTGACCTGGTTTTGTTTTCTCAAGTCTGTTTCTTCCCGCTGATTGAGGCTGAGCGTTTTATCTATGCGTAGCCGCTTCATTCATACCTCATCTCTGTGTGTGTGTTTTTTATTATTTGTAATTAATTTTTTTGGGCTCTCTTAATTTTAAATATTCAAGATATAACATTACTTTTTATTTGTGTTCTTTATTAATAATTATTTGTATTCTCCGAAATCGTATGCTGTTAACACCTGGATTTTTATGGCCGTGAAGGATTTCTGGCCCAGCAGGCGTACATATATAGAGGGATGTCCTTAATATTTTATTTATGTAGAAGATGTTTGTGATTTTTATGTCTCCTTGGTTTACTTAATTGTCGTCGGAGCAGGAGCGTAAATATTCTCTACCCCCCCCCCCCCAGGAAGTTGCCATTCAGGCTTGCTTTGGAGAAACCTATTGACAGTTTACACTCACTTGATTAATATATTGGAGTTTCTAGTGTACTCATTGATAAGAAAATATTGCTATAATGAAAAGCCAAACTCTGTAGAAGAGCATGGTGTACCCCTCACAGTGCCTGTACCGTAGCAAGAAAATTATGTCATTGGAAAAAGTAGGAGGATTAGAATTTTAACTTGGGGTCTTGATCTAATGATTTATGCAAATTTCGAAAGGTGAAATGTATAAAGAAAATCCTTTAGCTCATTTTCCGTGAACATTTACGGTTCAAATACACTTTCATGTTTGTGAAGAGTCGCTATTAATAATACATTCAGAATACAATGATGAATGTATTGTCAATAGAAGTTGAAAAATAGGCAGACCAGCTCCTTACAGGATGGATCTCTTAGCAGATGATGAATTCAAATGCAAATTATACTTTTTTACTTTTAAGTGTTTTATATCCTTGTGCTCTAGATAAGCAAAGCAGCAATCATCCCCGTGGCTTCTCAATTCAAGTCAAACCCGGAAACAGCAAAAGGCCGATGAGTGGTGTTAATTATTTACCTTGGTCACAACGTTGCACACCGAAATTATCACAAAATGCTTTTTTAATAAATTCTGTTATTCCTGTGTTTTTAACAACATGTTTCAAAATGTTTCGCTTTGTTTCTTGCAAACTCTTGCACTACAACATTACAATATAATAGCGTAGCTTAATTTAATTTATTTTGATATTCACCTTTTTATAATCTGCATTGATGTTGGAATAAATTGGATGATAATTTTAAATTAGCATGAATGAGTTAGGATTTAAAAAACAGAATTAAAATGTGCGCAAGGAAGTAGAAGTGCACGTCTTCGTCCTTGGTTGTCAATGTTGAAATTTGAAACGATTAAGTTCTGTTTCCAACCGTATAACTTAAATCGTTTCAAATTTCAACATTGACAACCAAGGACGAAGACGTGCACTTCTACTTACTTCCTTGCGCACATTTTAATTCTGTTTTTTAAATCCTAACTCATTCATGGTAATTTAAAATTATCATCCAATTTATTCCAACATCAATGCAGATTATAAAAAGGTGAGTATCATAATAAATTAAATTAAGCTACGCTATTATATTGTGTCAGTTATAAATGGTACTTTAAGAGATCTACAATTTTCGAATTGTCATACTACAACATTACTTCACGTCAAATCGCTGTACTGCTGACAAACGTTACTTCACCTCAATCTACAAACCTAAAATATAAATAAACAGTACAGAGAAGGCCGCTTCGTAGCGGTCTGCTCTCCAATATAGACTTAAAATAAATATTCACATTAGATTCACCCGAGAGTCACCTCATCTTCCCATGTAATAGGTCCATAAATTGCGTGTGTTCTCTGGTCGATTTGCCTGTTTTGCTGGATGAAAACCCCGAATTTCGGGGTGAGGCAACTTTACTGCCCATGCCCGATACCAATTAGCTCAGCCACGGAGTGAAAAAAGCCCATAAAAGTTCCTTGCGTCATTTACGCGATTCGAACCGAGGCCTTTTTGCACCCGGTGCATGGTTTGTTTGTTTGTTATTTGGTTTTTAGGAGCATTAGCAACTAAGGCCATATTGCTCCGGGAATATGCGGTGGTCATTCCCTGACCTTTCCGCATCCTCCGTATTTGGTGGTGACGGGCCCCGGTCTAATCAAGAAGCCTGTGCTACGTACTGCTGCTCCTTCCCACCTGGCTACGGAGGCGCCCCCAGTGCATGGAGGACGGTGTTTGTAACCACTGTGCTAATGTGGCATAATCACTCAGCCCCAATACTTTTACTCGTTAACTTATGACTGTTAATTCATTGGAAGTGCGAG
This sequence comes from Mastigoproctus giganteus, assembly GCF_048544385.1. Lineage (NCBI taxonomy): Eukaryota > Metazoa > Arthropoda > Arachnida > Uropygi > Thelyphonidae > Mastigoproctus > Mastigoproctus giganteus. The sequence continues at coordinate 13,131,899 of NC_143576.1, forward strand.
CGGGTTGTTATTGTTGGTTTTTTTAGGGGCATCGGCAACTAAGGCCATATTGGTCCGTGTATATTGTCCGTAAATTGCGTGTGTTCTGAAGTCGGTTTTCTGTTTGCTGGACGAAAAACCCGAATTTCCGGAAGAAAAATCCATGCCACCCTCACCTGAGACCGACTAACTCAGCTACGTTGTGAAAAAGATCCCAAAAATTCCTCCCGTCATCGACGGAATTCGAACTCAGTTGTGTTTCACTTGGTGTGGGTGCTAGTGGGGGAATCTATCAAAATTTCTATTCAGTGATGCCATGGTGACGGGGAACACTCAAACGTGTAAGAAAAATTTACCTCAGATCTGATTGAATTCTGATGGTATCAAGCGGTTGAGTTTAGATTAGCTCCAACACAGTTAAAACCGCAGTTAAAAACGTCAATCAAAATATTTTACAATTTACAAAATAGTTGTAAATTTTGTTTATTCTATGATCGTTTTGCCTGTTCTGTAAGATTAAATATCCGTCGTGTTTACGGGTTAAAACGCATGCTGTCCTCGGTCGAGACTGACTGACTGGGCTACATATGAAAAAATATAATAAATAAAAAAGCCTATCAGATGGATATGTGTTTTTCTAAAGGGCGGCTCCCAGAGCGTCAGTTCAGCTCCACCTCGTATCTCTGTGATGAACAGTATCACTGTAAAAGGGCCAGATATGTGAGTAGTGTAGGTTTGTGTGTTATGTTCTGGCCACTTGGCTACTCATAAGCATCAGTCATCTGGAGAGATAATTCTGGGCACTCGTCCACACCACGGGGAGGTGGGCCAATCCCAGTAAAGCTTGTGCCGTTTCAATTCGAGACTCTAAGTCACCTGATGTTGCCAAAAGGGGGCTTAGATTCCTCTGGGGCGCACACCAGGGGGGGGGGAATCCCGTAATGTACAAAAAAAAAAAAAAAAAAAAAACAGAGAAAATAAAATGCAGACACTGCAGCGAAAAAAATATAATTAAAAAAAATAGAATAAAATAAAAAACGCTTCAGAGAAAAGAGTTAATTATACAGTGATGCCATTCAGGTGGAACAGTAATTCAGGAGGAACAGTAAATATTTTGGGATGCTATAGTATCGATTATTCTAAGTACAAAAGTTCTTATAGACATGTGTCCAATTCTCAATGGATAGGGAGATACAGCTGTTTGAAACTGGCACGCACAAACCCTTTATGAGAAGTATTAAAGAACGATTGAATGACTTATTGTTTGTATTTATTGACTTTTTGAATAATACAAAACACAAATAATTGACAACTTTTTTACAGTTCACAATAAATGTTCCTAACCTTAAATTCGAACTACTGCAGCACCCATCCTTTTCTCATAATCTAGCACCGTCAGACTTCTTGTTTCGAGAAATGAAGAAACCATTGCGTGGACGCCGCCTTGGTTCGCTTCAGGAAGTCATCAATGAAGTGGAATCGTGGTTTCAGGCAAAACGTGCCGACTTCTATGATTAAAGCATTCAACAACTGATCCATAGATGAGAGAAATGTGTTACTATACATGGAGAGTACATAGAAAAGGATTAAAGTTCCTCACCTTTCTAGGGCTATTATTTCTAGGTAAGGGTACGAACTTTTCGATACCCCTTCGTACTTTATAAAATGTATGTTTCTTTCGTTATAGAATTAAATGTATACTCCAATCAGAATATTTTTTCATTCGTTTTTTAACTTTAAATATGACAGTTGTGTAAGTCATTTTTCATTCAATAAACATATTTTATATGTAGGTTAGTGCAAATGCATCATTTTAACATAGCTATCTACCAAAGTAGTTAAATTAATTAATTAAACTGCCTTCACAATGAGTTACCATGGTATTGTAATACCTCGAATAAATAACACTTCGCCAATGGAGAAGACTATTGTTATTTATTCTCAGCGGATACCACCGTCAAAATGATGCATTTGCACTAACCTACATATTAGTCATTCTACCTCGTAGCATAAAGCCCCTTGCCCTTAAATACTTTATAAACATATTTTTTAATCATTTTAATTTTATCTTCTACGATATTTCAATTCTTTTACTGTTCCAATTACAGTTATTAAGAGATTTCATCACACGTCTTGAGTTTTCTGTCAGGAGATAAAATCACGAAATATTTTCAGTATCCACTATCATATTTAAGGTTAATAAAAGTCCACAAAGCCCTTAAAACTGATAAAAACCCCTTAAATATGATAATGGTGTATCATTTTTCCCATTCAAAAAATTACTTTTTCTCCAATGTATCTAATTTTAGTAATCCTTTTCGATATTTCAACTATAGCATTTGCAGTTATTAAGAAATTTTATAAATGTTTCTTGATTTTTCAGTGATGAATTACTAAAATGCTCGAAACAATATAAGTTTGACTTGCAGCATCTGATTCTCAGTGGCTCAATTATGTTTTCTGTTTTTGTCAGTTAATACACAAAGACAAAGGTGAATATCAAGAGACTGTGTATTTCAGTTAATTTGCTTTCAGACAAATCTACCTCAGAACACACGCAATTTACAGATAGTATACACGGAGCAATATGGTCTTAGTCGCTGATGCTCCTAAAACCCTACAATAACATTTTCTTTCAGACGTAGTTGGAGCCTATATTTATTTACGATGCTAAGACCCATTTTTTTAAAGCATTAACATTAAAAATTTCCCTCTTCTTTTTAGAATTTCCAGCTGGATCAAGTGTGCACAGAATCACAATGTGGTATAACTTTGCAAACAGCAATTCCAGCTGTGCTTTATAAACTTTCATTAATATATATTGTTAAGTATACCGAAAATTTCGAGATTCGCTGATAAATGTATCTTTCTTCGTAAGCTATCGAACTCAGCACGGTGTTCCTCCTAGGATTAAATACTAAGAGGTACAAAACTTCTCATTTATGCAGCTTTTCACATGTCTTTACACTGTATTCTTATTTTTGGTACAACAATTTATTCAAATCGATTTAAACACGCAGTGCAGTCATAAATTAAGTTGAATAGCGTGAGACTTCACGAGTAGTAAAACTTAACGCGCAAGCAACAGTAGAATTGCGTATTTGAACTGCTTCTGAATGAAGTTGTTTTTGCTTGTGTACAGTTGGTAATTTCCTGCTAGCAAAAGGGTTTTGATAATGGTGACAGGCAGAGAAGATGGAAGTGTTTCAGAAATAGAGAGGCTCTAAACTTTCAGTAAAGTGTATATCTGAATTACGGATACCGCAAATATCGTTTGAATTCTTAGTGCAAATTCAAATTATATTTGGGGTATCTGTGATTCAGATAATTTGCTAATGTGCTTCGAATCCCACTTCCGACTTTCCTGATGATTATGGTATTGTTATTCAAAGAAAATAATTTAACATTTGTCGTTCATTTATCTTAATATTTTGTATAATTCCCGTCATATTACGCGCTCAAAGTTAGGAGTTATAGAAAACAACCGTATTAATGTCACACAAGCGTCGTTAATTAGTTCTATAAAAGAAGTACGCTGTTAATTAGATAAATTGCATTACTTAAGAGTTTAAATAATATGATACTATAAATTTATATTACTGTGTAAATACTGTATCTAATCTTTATGTATGTCAATATGCAAATAATGTATTTGGAGAGCCAAACCACCCTTTTAGCAGTACAGGGATATGTTATGAATTAAATTAATGAGTCTTATAATAATAATATTATTATTATTTCTCCCTGATTGGCGGGGGGTCCACCCCGTGACGTGTATTGCTATCAAGTACACAGGTTGGTTGTTATGTCTTGTGTTACTGTTGGTTAAGGAACTCTCTGACTATCCTACAGGGGGTTCAGGTTGCGACTTTCTGGAGGTCCTTGTAGGTGTTCCCTGGGAGTGCTATTGCTGCTAGGCTGTTATGTTGAGTCTTTGGTCAACAAAAGGTATCATCATACCTTTTGTTGACACAATGATCGCGGTGGTCGTTACTTGTTGCATATGCCACATCTCCTTCTCCTGTCTTAGGTTCGTGTACTTCTTGATTTTTTCCTCGTGGGTTTTCTGGAGGTTGCCACTGTTGGGCACCGCTATGTCAATCAAATAGGTAGCCTTTTCCTTCTTGTCGACAAGGGTTATGTCCGGTTTGTTGTCCGGGATTGTCTTCTCCATTATTATGGCGTGGTTCCAGTACAGCTTGTCTGTTGGGATCATTAGTACTGCCTGGGATTCACACTTGTAATACTGTACACTTTCTTTGATCAGCTGGCGAATAGGGGAAACCCTATTCAAAAAAAAACAAAACAAAAAAAAATAATAAAATACTTTGAACTTGTTATTTCCTTGCTGGCTTTTGATGTATGACCTTGGCTACCTTGTCTACGAGTGTACTGAGATGAGAGTGTACTACTCGGAGTGTACTCAGTCTGTGTGATCACCTTGCAGATCGCAGAAATGTGTTGGATCGTTTCTCAGGCCTGGCGACACTTCGAGTCCGGAGTGTCGTCTAACACTCCGGTCTCCTCGACTATGTATTTTCTATAGTTTCTGGTGTTGATTACCTGGTCTTGGATGTCGAGCATGAATCCTTCAGTTTCGGGGAAGGGTATGCAGCTCGGGAGCCATGCATTCGAAGCCATTTTATCTATGCAGTCTTGATGGAGGTCATTGTAGTGTCTGTCATGGAGTGGCTTCTCTGCCCATCTTTCTAGCTTCATTTGTACCTCCTGGGAGGGGGACTCCTCGCTTGGTTTGAGTGGGGTATACCGCTTGTCTATCTTCCTTATGGCTTGGTGGAGTGATGCTGCGTTTTTCTGGAAGTAATCCTTCATGTTAGCTATCGCTGTTTTCTATTGCTCGATGAGATCTCTCTCTCAGGCTCCTTCCTCTTTCCCTCTTTCCGAGCTTTTGTTAGTCTCTCCACGGCTGACTTCGGGTAGTGTTGGCGGCTCTTGGTCATCATTGTCCTTGTCTTTTTCATGATATCCTCCAGGTCGGTGTTAGTCCAATCTGTGATCCCGAAGGAGTATGTTAGCATTGGGACTGCATAGGTGCTTATGGTTTTTCCTGTGTTCCATCCTTTCAACTTTGCTTTGAGCAGGCTTCTGAGTCTCTGATGATATTTTTTCGGTCAGGCAGGCATTGATTTTCTTGTGCTGTAACTGTTGAGCCTGCATCATCCCAGGTATTTATAGCTCTCTCCCTGTGTCATGGCTTCGATTTCTTTACCAGTCTGCAACTGGTAGTTTCGGCCGACTAATTTCTCCTGATGCAATCTGTGGGTCTTTCATTTGTCTAGACCAAATTCCATCCTGATATCATTGCTGAATTATTCTGTGATGCGGGGTAGCTTCTGGAATTGCTTCTTGGTTGCCACGTACAGCTTCATGTCATTCATATATATCAGATGGGTGAGAGTGTACAGGTTTTACCTTTCTTCTTTGAGGTTATATCCATACTTGCTGCTGTTGACCGTAGTGGGTAGTGGATGGAGTGCTAGACAGAACAACGGTGGGCTGAGGACATCTACCTGAAAGATTCCTCTCCTGGTGGGGGTCAGTCTTGTTGTGATGTTATCGACTTTAATGGTGGTACTCCATTTCGCCATCGTTTCTCCTAGGAAGTTTGTCACTGTCGGATTGACTTTGTAGATCATCAGCGTCTTTATTAGCTGATGGTTGGGCTTCGACACGAAGTCGAAGGCCTTGCGGTAATTGATGCAGGCCGTGTACAGGTTGCGGCGCTTCTTGTAGGCTTGCTCTATAACTGCTGCATCTATGGTTAACTGCTCCTTGCATCCTTTGCTCCTCCACTTGCATCCTTTCTGCTGTTTGGCCATTATGTTCTGGCTCTCAAGTGGTCAGATGTCTTGGTTATGCAACTGTTGGTTATGCAACTGGTCAGGATCTTGTACATTGATAGGAAGTAAAGTGTACAGTGCGTTAGTTGTCTGACGGCACCAGGGCTCCCCCATCTCCGCATTGTATTCTTTTTAAGTGACACAGAACTCTGTGGAGGCCTGATATTTAAAAAAGTGTGTGGGGAGTGGCTCGTTGTGAAGTGTTATGTTCTGTTGTTTCTCTGACCATTTAGCCGTTGGCCCCTATTGGAACCCACCATTGCCCACACTTTGCCACGAGGAGGCAGGTCAGGCACCCAGTAGCTTATTTAAGTACTCTGGCAGGCTCCACCACCTAATTTCCAAGGATTTCAGTGGCAAGACCTATATATATATATATATAAAAAGTGGGTGGGGATGAACACTAGAATTTGGAAAAGCCGAAAGAGGTTTACGAGAAAGCAGTTGAATTTTTTGACACTGATTTGAATTTGGCCGCATTGTTAGGGGTGTACTCGGTCGGTTTAGTTAGAGTGGGGGTTGTTATTGTTGTTATTTGGTTTTTAGGAGCATTAGCAACTAAGGCCATATTGCTGCGGTGATATGCGGTGGTCATTCTCTGACCTTTCCGCATCCTCCGTATTTGGTGATCACGAGCTCGAACCCCGGTCTAATCAAGAAGCGTGTGCTACGCACTTCTGCTCCTGCCCACCTGGCTACGGAGGCGCCTTAGAGTGTGGGGGGGGGACTGGGGGAAACAGGTAGAAGGATGGGGACAATAGAGTAGACATTTCCAAAGAGGTCAGTGGGGAAAAGTCCCACCAGAGGAAGCATGGGGGAGGCAGGGAGAGTGAGGAGACAGAGACCGGTCTCCTCCCTCCCCTGCCTGGGGATGGGGTTTTAAAGGGAACCGGGTTAGAGCACCCAGTTCAGATCGCCAAATGGCGTGTTGACAGCATAGCTGCATTATGTATTCATCGGTGATGGTTGTCAAGTCCATGTGTTGTCGAATCCAGTAGGAAGGTCAAACTGCCCATCCCACTCTGGGGGTGGGATATGTTAGTTGGCAGTGGGGAATCCACCAGGCGAGGGGGGTGGGAGAGACACACATTTACTTCATTAACAATCTGCATTTTCACTCTACTTGCATTCTATTTTTATACTTTTTTTTTTAGTTTAGAATATATATATATTTTTTTCCCCCCACTCACTCATTCATCTCTTTCTCACACACCAGGGGGAATGCAATGGTGTGTAATGTAATTTAAATACTAATGCTTAATAATCAAGCTAAATAAGAAAGAATATAAAAGATTAAAACTAGGGTTATTGTGAACCTAACTGTAACATTTATGGTTTGTTCTTTTTCTCACACACTTACACTCTCATTCATTATTCTGGCTTTCATTTCATTTGTTCGACTCTTACTTTCTGCACTGCACCCTCTGACACCTCAACTTACTATTATTCTTCAGTTGTGGTGCAGGCCTAGTCGCAAGTTTTTTGCAGGGCAGGGGAGAATGTAGTGATCGTGTTTGTGTTGTTAGTAAATGTTTGTTAGTATATATATAAAGTAGTGTAAGTTATTATTAACTTTGTATTCTTTCAGCCAATTACACTTGCTCTTCCACTCATTCCTATTCAACATAACGCTCATTCACTCTCTTTCCTTCGTGCTGGTTCCACCTTTCTTTCACCAAAACTGACATTTATTCCCTTTTACCAAAATCCCTAATTCACTCTTTCACTCAGTGACAAGCCTATTCATTCTGTCTTTCATTCTACATTGCATTCCCTTGCTACCAGCTTACTGATATTTTTCAGCTAATCTGCTTCCCTGACTGCCTGTACATATCCCTCTACCACATTGTTACTTATTTGGTGTGGGTCTTAGGTTCCTTCTCATGGCAGGGTAGTCCTGGGAGGTACCGTGGTCAATCAGGTTTTGTCATGTCAGGGCGCAGAATACTGGGGACCACTGCCTGAAGACTTCTCATTACGACAAGAAATGCGCTCATGGCAGGTCGGCTTATCACAAGCCGATTAGATGTTCCATCTATATTCCCGTTAATCTCTGGCCCAAAGAAGACATGAAGAAGTGAATGCCGCGACTCCTGCCACCCTCTACTGTTTACACTTACAAGCATTGATTCCCTTAGGGGCATGTTTCCGGCCAACTGCCTCCAAATCGACAATAAACTGGGCATCAACCCTGATAAGTTCTGTGAGGACAAGCTCTACAGAAAGGAATGCCTCAAGAACTGTTACCAACTATTGAACTTGTGACGATCACCTACACCTGGTCTTTTTGCCTGCTGCATTTTTTATTTTATTTTATTTATTTTTTTTTTTTACTTGTGATGTCTATTGCTATAAACTTTGTGTTTATTTAAAGCGTATGTAACTTCAATTATGTAAATATCTCGTGTCGAGCACGCATGTACTCTTGTACATTGTACATGTAGTTTCTCACACCTCAGTATGTAAATCTGTCACCCTCCTGGCACACTGCCGTCCCGGGGTGACCAACAGTTTCTTGTGGTTAATAAACGGATGATAATAATAATAATAATAATAATAATAATGCTATCCTGACAGTTATTAGGTCATCGTCTGGGAGATGTGGGCAATTTTAACTATTGATTATTATTTAATTGCTGGAGGGGCTGAATTGCCGTTCTTTGGATAGTTCTGCGCATTTCGAATACTTTCTGCGTGAAGGTTGTAAAGGCTTTATAATTTCCCTCTTCTATAATGAATAGATGTTCTTCTCCCCTTGGAAGGGGCCAATCAGTGCTATTAGCTGTGTTCTGGGGATGTCATACATTATACATTCATATAGAATGTGTGCCCAGTCTTCACTCTTGCTAGAGGTGCAATTTTGGTCATCAGTCAGGGGGTTAGTTTTGCATTTAGGGAGCCGTGACCTTTCAATATGAATGTTGTAAAAATTCCAGGGGCATACCACTTAGGCGGCTTTGGGCTGACCATTGCCACCTGTGGCAGAAACCTTATGGTAACTAGACCTCTGGTTTCCTGCTCCCATTTTGTTTGACATAGCTCATGGAGCTTAGTGGGTATTCTTTTTCTTTCAACCTTGATGGTATTGGCTGTGTCAAGTGCTATCCCCAGAAATTCTGTGGGTATGCCCTTTTTAAGTCTATAATACAAGCCACTTTTGGCTACTTCCAGGTCAAGTGGGAGAGCTCCGGCCAGCAACTGTAGCGCAGGTGTGCTCATGTGTGACATGCTCTGGTAATGGCGAGAAATATTGTCCTTTGTATCGATTCTAATTTATTCCTGTTTCTTACTGAGGCCGAGCGGGTGAACCACGCACCGGCTCCATAGGTGGTAACAGGTAGGAACATTGCAAGGTATATGGATGCCAGGGTCTTGCTTTTGAGCCCCCAGTCTGATCGACTGATCCTGGCAATCATACTTGCATAATTTCTCACTTCCTTCGCCAATTAGGTCAAATGGGTATAAAAAGTTAATTTAGAATCAAAGACCACTCCAAGATAATTTAGTTCTGCAACTATTTTTGTAGTAGTTGTGTTAATTTTAATTTGTGGACGTCTTTTTATGTCCACATTGCCTTTTAGAAGTAATGGTTTGGGTTTTTCAGGCGATATTTTTAGCATGTGCATTTGTGCCCACTCCTGCAACTGCAAGACGGCGGCATTTGATCTTTGCTCTACAACCACTCGCGTGTTACCTTTTACAAGAAAAATCATGTCATCTGCAAAGGCCAGGCTTTCTACAGGGGGCCCACATCCAAAGCCAAAAATTCGTCCAGAACAATGTTCCAGAAGAAAGGGCCAAAGATTGAACCCTGCTGGCAACCTTTATTCACAGGTCGTATCAATTCCTGGAACCTTGTGCGCACTGAGACACTTCTGTCTGTAATGTAGTTGTTTATTACCTTATATAGGTTTTGTGGGGCATTTGCCTGGCGGAGTTTCCTAAGGACACTAGGCTATCAGAGTGAGTCAAATGCCCAGCAAAGTCAATAGAGATTGCCAGCATATATATCTCCTCTGAGTTTTTAACTGTTGTCAGTAGGTGGTGCATTGCATCCTCCGTAGAGTTGCCCTGCTTAAAACCATATTGATTGTTGGAATGTAAACTTGCTTCTGTGTAGTATTGGACTAATCTGCTATATGTATTAGTTTTTTTGTATATTTTCCCTAGTACAGGGAGTAGGGCTATTGATCTATATGATTTAGGATCAGTAGGGGGTTTCTCAGGGTTTTTGAGAATTAATCTTAATAAAGCTTTTTTTTCATATTTTTGGGAATATACCTTCTGTCATACAGTTATTATATAGTGCTATTTATTAGTCTGGTGCTATTTCCGCTAATGTTTTGATAATCTCAGCCTCTAAAAGGTCAAAACCTGGGCATTTATTGTTTTTGGTTTTAGATAGTGCTATTTCTAAGCCTTGTATAGTAAACAGAGGTTCAATATTGGCATTGTCATATTCAGTGTTTTCTTTTATAATGTCCAGCTGGGTGGGGGAATGATCCGCAGTTTCGGTCTGAATAATACTGTCTAAGATGTTATTTATAGAGAGAGTCCGCCTAACACAGGGTTGGGGTTCCATCTGGTTTGACAGTAGTTTCTAATTGTTGTTGGTCACTATCCTGTAGACAACTCCCCAGGGTTTACGGTTTCCAGTGGTTCTCACCAAGTGCCTCCGGCATTTTTTTTTTTTTTTTTTTTTTTTTGTCCCTTATCAGGGCTGTATACTGATTCCTGAGAGTTCTATAAGAATTTCTCAGTACATCCACCTCATTTTGTGGCCAAGATGTTCTGGCTCTTTGAAAATTTCTCCTCGCCTGGTACACCCTTCTCCTGAGCACTATCAGTTCAGAGCACCACCGGGGGGCTGCCTGCTTCCTCCGTTTTTTCCTTGTGCTAGACAGGTCTGCTTTTTTTGTTAAAATGTTTGTCATAGTCAGTGCTTGCTCGTCCGAGCTACAGTTGCCTGATCTAGACCACTAATTTTCCTGTTTTAGCAGCTGAGCTGCTGTAAGTTCTGAAAAAAAAAACTGCTACTTTGCCTTTTTGAGGTTATACCTTTTGATATCCAACAAGGAGTGTTGGGATGTTTGTAATGGTCTGTTTAGTTTGAAGGTAATGGCTCTATGATCCGATGTGTCCAGACCGGCTGGACAAACCAGTCTGTAATTTTATAAGCTATTGAATTGGTGGCAAGAGTAACATCAATGTTATTCTCCCACATGGTACTGCTTGGGAGGTTATTTGGTTGGTTTAGCACTTGAAAGGGTGAGGTGGCTATATAGTCTGAAAGTATCTGTCCGTTGTGTGTGCCTGCTCTGTTTTCTGCACGGCTATGCCATAAGGCTGACCGGCAGTTGACATCAGTACACACTATGATATTTGCAGTAGGTAGCAAGTCTATTAATGCTTGTAGGTATTCATTAGCTGGATTTATATCTTCACCTGATCTAGAATATAGTGAAATAATGTAAAAGTGTGCTACAGCACTGGTGATATGGGCACACACTGCCACTGGAGAGCAGATGTGACCCACTTTTGTGACTTTAAAGGTCAGTATTTTTAACTACTATTGCTGTAGAAGGGACGCCTGAGGTGTATTCTATTATTTTATTGTTCCGTGGGTGTCCTTGAACCCTACCCATATGTGTGTAGGGCTCCTGAAATACCAAGATATCTAAATTATTTTCTTCCGATTTTAGTTTGATCTGATCTACAACAGCTCTTACTCTTTGAGCATTCAATTGGACGAGATTTAGAGCCCTAGTCACATTTATGTTTTTAATCTGGCGCATAGTTGGCCATAGATTGTATAAGTTTTACCATTTTTTTTTTTTTTTTTTTTATAACAGGACCATTTATCATCCGTGATACTATGTGCATAGTCAGTCGGCCGTGCTGCTTTACATGTAGCACATTTTGGCTGCTGATTTTTATTTTGGCAGTTCTTGAAATCGTGGCCAGTGACTGCACAGTGGCCACAGACGGGGAAATCCTGACTGCAGTCTCTGGCAGTATGGCCATATTTATGACAGTTAAAGTACTTCTGTACAGGAAAGAATTCCCTGAATTTATGACTGGTCCAGCCAGTAGACTCTTTGCTGTTTTTATTTTGTTTTTTGTTCCTCTTTTTAGGAGAAATTCTTTGGCAAACTCGTCCAGTTCCATTGTATTGATAAAGTTTTTGGTGTAGAAATCCAACATAATATCTCTTTCCAGAGTTGTCTCAGGGATGTCAAATATAATGATGTTGGGGATCCTGCCCCTTGGCTCTTTTTTTGCAGTCCCAATTTTACTGTTTTACTGGATTGGTTTCAATCTTTTTAACATGCTCTTTATTTGTTACTTCAATTAAAACTCCACATTATCTTTCAGTTTTCTCATGTTGTTCACTTTTATTTCTTTCAAATGAGGTTTTAATTTTGTCATGACAATGTCCCTGACTGCCTCGCTGGATTTGTATGTAGAGTCAGGCTGAGCCTTTATAATTATTATGTTTGTTTCTTTTGCCTTTGGTATTTCCTTAGTTTTATTGTTGGTTTGTTTCTTTTGTGATGAATCTGCTTTGGTGGCCCTTGTTACTTGGGCATAAGTCAAAGTATTTATTTCTTTATAATTATTTTTCTCTTCAGTCATTGTTTCTACTTTTGCTTTCAATACTTTGTTTTCAGTATTAAGTTCAAACACTCTTTTTATGTTCCAAAACAGACCAGCAGTTCACTATCTGTAATCTTGTTGCAGTTGTAATTCTGTTTGTCTGTTTATAAAGAAACTCTTCTAGGAACAGTTTTATTTTTTTTAATTTGTCTTGTGGGATCCTCTATTTGGTTGATAAGCTGACATTTCCTCTCCTCCTCTGTTTTTGTGACATGTGGCTCTAAATTATCATTCTCCTTTTTGATCTGTATTTTCTACCTGATTTTTGCCTTTTCTAACGCTTTTAGCACTAAGGTGGCAAAGATTCTAAGTCTTCGTTGTTATTTTTTCATTGTGTAGCACCTCTATTCCACAATCAGGCAGGTCCTTCAAGTCTGGATCGCGATCGATATTTTTCGATTTTTCAGTTTTCTCCCTTGAGTTTTGGTCTTGTCAGTCATTTTGCTGTTATTTTAATATTCCTTATATCCAGGGGAGTAATTTAAGGTATATTTTATGGTCGTAGGCCTATTAAAACCCAAGGTGCAATGTTTTTCCCTTTTGGCGGGAAAACAGTCACACACAAAGATACTCTTATACGCAAGTACAGTATATGTTTAATCTAAGCTGAAATTCACATTTCCCCTCACAAATAACATGTATCCAGCTATTTTGATCAACAAATTTATCCCAGTGTTTGGAATTTTGAGGCGTTGCAATATCGAAATCTGCAATAGTAGGATCGCTACCGCTAACCCTGTAACAATCGTATTGCACGTAAACGCGTTCGAAAAACCAACAACAGCTAAAAACAACTATAACTATCAAGCTTTCCTGAATAATACTAGTTGTTTTCATCTGTACACAACATGCAGAATCCAAGTTACATGGCTTTGGAAGCCGGAAAATCCAAGAAATCTTCCTTTCGCGTCGATCACTGTCCGCCGTTTACATCAAACGGGGCGTCTTGCGTATGCGTCCGTTCACCTCCGCGACCACAGCGCCCTCTTTATCAATAAGAGGTATATGGTTGGATTGTATCTTTGTCTTTAGGCTTGAAATACGTGATTCCTTGAGTGAGAAACTTCGGCATTGTCTCTGGGTGCCTTATCATTCGGGTGAACTGCTCTGCTAAGTGCTTTTGTGTGCAAATGAGCTTCTTGTACTAGTAATTGGAGACGTTGTCTATTCCTAGGATTCTCCAGTTGCGGGAGTTCCTGATCGACTAAAACAGTCATCCCGAATTTTCCACTCTCTCATCTCTTTCACGTCCTTCGATTTCTTCTGTTCTAGTTCTATCCAGAGGGCTTGGCTGTTATGTCTTACTTCACTGTTCCATATGTTGCCTCAGAACTCCTCGATCGTCTTCTGCTCGGGTGGTTCTTTTCCCCTCTTCTCAGAGACTCCTGTAGAAGGCTCTGTCGTCCCCATCGAAGATTCGGTTGTTTGTTTTCCTCTGGGAGCTGTCTTTGTATCGGCGTAGTATTTTACTGAGTGTGGGGAGGTACTGCTTCGGTGTGTCCACGTACTCACCTACTCTCTGATTTTTGGTCTCTTGTTTGCTGTGGACGCTGTCTCTCTTGAAGACGCTCTTCATTTTTCTAGTAAATTTCTTACTCCTGTCACCGCGTTGGTACTAGATTAATTGGCCTATATTGGCTCTTAATTCTTCTATCTTCTGCTGAAGTCTTCTTTATTGTTTTTATAATTATAATTATTATTATTATATATATTTTTTTTTGATGTGTAAACATCTTTGGCGGCACCTACTAAATTTCGGCGGTAGTAAAATCAATTTTTCACGATTTTGCAACGCGGAAATTACGTCATTTGACGTTATATCTGTTTTATAACGAAGAAAAACGGAGTTGGGAGAGGCGAGCGCGTAAAGGATCATGGGAGATGATCTTGGATGTGCTCAAAGTTGGCATAAACCAGTCGGTGGCAAAAAACCTTTATGATTGGGAGCATACCACTTAGGTGGCTTCGGGCTAACCAGTGCTACCCCTCTCCCGACTGGGTTCTTTTTTGCCTTTCCCACGTTTTTTCCGCAATCAGCTAGTTCATGCCAGCTCTGAGTACATCCAGCACCACCTCCCATGATCTTTTGCGCGATATCCTCTCCCTACTCCGATTTTCTTTGTTGTGAAACGGAAATGACGTAATTTCCGCTTCGTAAAATCGTGACAAATTGATTTTACTACCGTCCGAAATTTAGTAGGTGCCGCCATCAAAACTTCCAACAGCAACCAATACAGTCACGCGTTGGGGGAAAAAACCATTACGAGAAGAAAGCGATAATAATATATTTAAATATATGTATAAATTCAGCAGTCACTTTATGAGAATTTCATCCCAGGTGTGAATTTCCTAAAAATTTCATGTGATGTTTGTAAATCGAAGGTAATTTAGCGCTAAACGTTTCCATTTCCGATCTGGATAATTATTTTCTCTTAAAATGCCTTCGTGCGTAGCACATTTCGTAGGATCACCCGGTGGAAAAATACCTGATTTCGAGTCCAATTGTTGAAGGGAGGAATTTTTATGGGCCTTTTTCACAACACGACAGAGTTAGTTGGTCTCAGGTGAGGGTAGCATGGTTTTTTCTCCCGGAAACTCTGGTTTTTCATTCGGCAAACAGAAAATCGCCTTCCGAACACAAGCAATTTACAGTCCCTATACACGCAGCAATATGGCCTTTGTCGCTGATACTCCTAAAATCCTACAACAACAACAGCTCTTAAAAATCTTATAGAAACTCACTGAGCCCAGAATGAAAGAGACGGAACAGCTCGGATATTTTCGGTTAAACGTTTTTAGCCAACGGTGAAAATAGTAATCTAGCGATTCTTCTATCTATAACTTGAGCAGTTAATTCATGGAGTGGGGAAGGGAGAGATATCTTAGCCAAATTCCGATGTTTCTGGAAATTCTGAGACGTGAAATAGCCAGAATAGATTCGACAAAAGTGCAGCATTCGGGGTATGACAAACGAGAATGACGTAAGTGGGTTTCAGAATGTGGATATAACCACGCCTCACGCTATAATGCATTCGTATAGACGTTGCACGTAACGTTACCTTTATTCGATCATTATACCTGAGGGAATGGAGGCAGCATATCTCACAGAGGTTTTACACCGTTAACTCAAATTGGCTAGGACCTTCAATAACTCTACATCGTTAGCCTCATAAGCAGGGGGACAAAGTCATTTTCTCCTGATAGGTGACTAATATTTCAATGCACTACTCCTAGTCTGAAACTACACAAAAACATAATGTAATGTACGTTTTTTTGCATAAATTGTGGGTAGCGCTAGTAATAACAGGTAATTAAAAAGGACACAGTTATAAATCTAGGAGGACTGAAATTGCATAAATGAAACTGATGAATGGAAATGATGTATAAAATGGAATAATAAAGGCTTCCAAATGTGATATATATAGTATTGTTATGATGTCAGTTTAATATGGTGCTTTTATTCCCCTCCCCATCAACAATTTGATATTAAAAAAAAAAAAAAAAAACTACAAATTTGAGGTTATTCAGGGTGATTCATTCTTGTACAATTCAGTGAATCCCTAAATCATTCCACGAGATCAACGCGGCCGCCTACATCTGGATCTAAAAATAATTCCTCACGGCGTACAGCCATTTTATTGACCATAAAATATTGTGAAGAAAGGGGGATTTTGCGCCATATATTCTTTGAATAGTTAGGATTTTTTTTTTTTATATTCTGAAACTGATAACTTTTCCATGTAAATAATAATAATAATAATGAGACTGAATCTGCTAATAATAATAATTATAATATTTATAATTATTATAATATTATAATATTATTATTATCGATTTACTGCAAATGGCTATCACCACTTTGGTACAGCTTTCAACTACAGGGTGAGATTTACAATGAACAATTTCTTATACAGGATAGTCATTATTTATAAACTTTGTTATTTACATTTCGAAATAACCAATACTTCAAGTTCGGTTGACATTTCAGGAAAACGTAACATATGTGCAAATCATTGGTGGGATAAGGCACAGGGTATGTGTACCTTTAGAGCAAAGGAAAAGGTGATATGGTTGTACACGTTGGCGCTAATAATACCAATAGTGGACCGAGACAGAAGCTCCAGGTAGGAGTTCTGAGGACTTGCTTAACAACTAGCGGGCAATGTTGAGGACAATTCGCAAGTTAGGATTAAATTCGAAAGTGTCTGCAATTCTGCACAGACACGATTGGAGTAAGCACATAATGAGAACCTTGTCAGTCAGCTCGGGCTAATGGTATCGAGGCGTTACTAGTCTGAAACTGCTAACTTGGGGGAAAGGGGCTTGATATAGAGAATGATAGATCAAGTAGAGCTGCAGGCATAGGCGAAAATGATTCTTGCAAAGAAGGGCCACATGGAACATGCAGCAGCCTTGGGGAGCAAGATGTGGGGATTTGTAAGAACTGCTGGAGGGACATCACGGAACTAGCAAATACATGGGTTGTATTAGGGTAACTAAGAGAAAAAACAGGTGCATGTATACTCTTACTTGCATGATCACTAATGCTAGGAGCATACTAAATAAATTTAATGAATTTGAGTATTATTTAAGTTGTAAAATGCAGACATTCTACAGATATACACTGAGTTATGACCACCCACCTAATACTTCGTAAGTCCTTTTGCCGTCAGTACAGCAGCTATCAGACATGGCATTGATTCAACAAGATGTCGAAAGCGTTCGGGTGGTATGGTCAACCAAGCTGTGTGTAATGCGGTCAGCAGTGCAGGTATGGAGGTGACTGGTGTATCCAGACGCCTGATATGCCTTTCTATAGTGGCCCACAAGTGCTCTATGGGACTGTTATTGGAGGAGTTCGGAGGACAGTCGATATAGTGTAAAGTGTGTTTAGGGTCAAACGGCACCAGGGGTTCCCCCCATCTCCGCGTAGTTTACATTGTCGTGTGATACAGTACGCTGTAAAGGCCAGAGATTTAAAAGTGTATGGATATTGTACATGAGTAGTGTTGTGTACCGTTGTTCTCCTGGCCATTTAACCGCCAGGCCTCTGCTGAGGCCAGACGTTGCCCAAACTTCTCCCCGTGGAGGCAGACCAGGTACACCAATATTTTAAATAAGTACTCTGGCAGATCCTGCCACCTAGTTTCCTGAGATTTCAGTGGCTAGGACCTAAAAAAATTAAAAAAAATAATAATAAATAAATAAAAATAAAAATAACTAAGTAAAAAAAAAAAAAAAAAAAAAAAAAAAAATGAGAGGTTATCGCGTGGTGGTTGTGCTAGAATTGTGAGGCCGAAAATTGTAGGCGAATCTAATTTGGCTGTAATTAAGTTTGGATGTGTGGGGCTTTCACTTGCGTGCAGGTAGACTGAAGGCTGGGGGGGCGACAGACAGAGGAATGGAGTCGATAGGGAGGATGACTCCAAGATTTGGTGGGGCATGCCCATGCCCCACCAGAAGGGAAAGTGTGGGTAGCAAGGAGGGAAGGAGACAGAGGGACCATCACCTCCCCCCCGGCAAGGGCGCCAGGTCAGATCGCCAATAAGGCTAGTGTGCAGAGAGGCTCTGCAGTTTCTTCAGTTGGTGGCATGTCATTTCTGGGACATTGTCCCGTCCGATGTTTACAAAAGTCCAGTTTATTTTGTAGCCATTCATTGGTTAGGATCCCATCCGATGTTATTTAGTCCAGTCAGTTTGGATGTGCATTTGTGATTTTATTTTGTTCCTTCTGCTATGAAGTCGGATCCCTGCGGGTTTGATTTGTTCTGGTGGTTCTTAGTGGTGTCGAATTGTTTTTCAGATTATGGGCAACTTTGATGGGTACTTGCATTCTCTTCATTGCGGTGGTCATTGCAGAAGGTCCGTCTTCTGCTGAAGAGGCCCTGAGCAAATTATGTTAGCGCCTTGTAGCTGGCTTCTTCTTCTAGGATGAGGGCGACTCCGTAGCCAGGTGGGAAGGAGCAGCAGTGCATAGCACACGCTTCTTGATTAGACCGGGGTTCAAGCCCGTCACCACCAAATACGGAGGATGCGGAAAGGTCAGGGAAATGACCACCGCATATCCCGGAGCAATATGGCCTTAGTTGCTAATGCTCCTAAAAACCAAATAACAAACAAACAAACAAATCTAGGATGAGGAGTTCTTGATTTTGCAGTGTGAATCGAATATCAGTGATGAGCCGACAGCGTAGATCTTGATACAGGTGACAGTGATACATGAGATGTTCCCATGTTTCTGTTTGGCCGCAGTGGCAGAGAGGAGTGTCACTGAGTCGGAAGCCTGATAACTTGTGTCTGAATGCACCGTGTCCGGTGAGTAGGTATGTGACCAGGAGTCCTGGATAGAGCCAGTGGGGATATTTTGGATATACTGAATTGTCTCCACGAATTTCCGGGTGATTTCATCTTTGATTGAATTTTCCCAGCGGGTTTGCCAGGTCTGTTGGAGATGCAGTGTGAGTCGCGTCTTTTCCATTTTAGGGTCATTGGCTAAGTCAATTGTGTAGTTCAGGCAGGTTGACGTTTTTCCTTTGCTGAGGTGGTGTGGGATTCCGCGACGAACGATCTCCAGGTCCAGGGGAGGGCACCCATAAGGACCTGCAGCGCGTGAGTACTCACTGTCCTGCAGGCTCTGGAGATCGTTAGCAGGGCATATCTTTGTATCGTCTCGAGTTTTCTCCTGTTGACCACGGTGGTCGCTTTGTAGTACCAGACTTCGGAGGCATATGAAATGGCTGGCAGGAATACTGTCGTATAGAAAAGGGCGAAGGTCCTTTTCCTTACACTCTTGCAAAGAGTGCAGAATAGTTTCTGATTTTATTCCTGATGTATGTCAGATGTGATGTGAAGCATAGATTCCTATCGAGCATGACTCCCAAATGTTTTAATTCCGTTGCGAGTTTGACGGTTTTCCCCTGGACTTTGATTTTGGGAGGCCTCCTAATGTCTAGGGTCCCCCTGAGTAGGACTGAACATGTCTTGGTTGGAGAAATTGTGAGTTTGTTGTTGTCAGTCCAGTCTTGCAGGATAGTGACTGCTCTATTTGTGGAGTTCTCTAATTGTGCTCGGGAGTCCTCAGCAAGCATCAGAATAAGATTCTTGTCAATATTTATTATTATTTTTTTTTTAGGGTTGCCCGTAATTAAATACATTAACCCGTATTTTGTGTCTGTAAATTGCGTATGTTCTATGGTTGATTTGCCTGTTTTGCTGGACGAAAAAACCCCAGTTACTGAGGAGAAAAACCTTGCTATCTACGCCTGAGACCAACTAACTCAGCCACGGAGTGAAAAAAGCCCATTAAAGTTCCTCGCGTCATCAACTGGATTCGAACCCAGGCCTTTTCCACCCTGTGTGGGGAGGACGGTGACGATACCACTGTGCTACTCGCGCAGACTGCTTGTCGATATAAAGTGTAAAGTGTGTTTAGGGTCAAACGGCACCAGGGGTTACCCCATCTCCGCGTAGTTTACATTGTGGGTGAACCAGTTGACTGGAAATGCCAGAGATTTAAAAGTGTATGGAAATTGTACATGTGTAGCGTTGTGTACCGTTGTTCTTCTGGTCGTTTAGCCGCCAGATCCCTACTGAGGCCCGACGTTGCCCCACTTTCGCCCCGTGGAGGCAGACCAGGTACCCACTAGCCGCCATAGCCTAGTGGTCAGGCGCGCGGGTACATAAGTATACGTGCCTTGAGTGACCGGGGTTCAAGCCCGTGACTACTGAATACGGTGCTGTTTCTTGTATTCTATCTATCTTGTAAACTCCTATGACCTTTGGTCATCCCGGAGTATGCACAGAAAATTTGTTTGTTTTGTTTATATAGTTCACTCTGGCAGGTCCTGCCACCTAATTTCCTGAGATTTCAGTGGCTAGGACCTTTAAAAAAAAAAAAAAATGATCGCATACGCGTCGCGGGAAGCGCTAGGGAGAAGTCTAGAATGTTTGGCGAAATTAATTTAGATTGATCACTTTAGATTGTGTGGGGCGTGTTCACGTTGCTGTCAGATCGAGTGGGAAGAAGGCTGAAGACTGGGGGGGGGGGGGAGATAGAAATATGGAGCCGAAAGGGAAGGCAACTCCAGTTTACAGTGGGGCATGCCCATGCCCCACCAGAGGGAAAAAGGGATGGAAGAAGGGAGAGGAGACAGCAAAACTATCTCCTCCCCCTCCCACGCAGGGAGAGGGAAAAATAGTAGGCCAGTCAAGGGGACTGGCCCAGATCGCCAATAGGGCATGGATGCAAGAGGCCACAGGCCAGGTGCCGAAGCAACAGGGTTGTGCCATCCGCGAACCCAGCGAGGGTGTTTCCATCCAAGGTTTTGGTCTAGGTTTGGTAATGATTTATGTAAGTTCTGGTTACGTATTCACTCATAGGATACAAGTCCCGTCCGTTGTTCAGCGAGTTTGTCCTCGTCGGTGGTGACTCCGTCCATAGATCGACAAGTAGGAAATCCGAACAGTCAGCCAGGATTTTGGTGGCGGTCCATGCAGGTTATGTCATTCTTTGGTTCAGTTCTCTCATGGGATCAATGTCCCGTCCATGGATCAATATTCAGTTTCAGTATGTATGCTGTTTTATTCTGGTTGTTCTGGGTTTGGTGGCATAGGTAGAGTCTGTCGTCTTGCAAATAAGCACTGTGCAAAGTTAGTGAGGGCATTGTAGGTTGCCTTGTCTTCTAGTAGGTTGTGCTCTTGGTTTTTAGGGTTGAAGCGGTCTCGTGTGATGAAGTGACCCCTAAGATCTTCATACAACTCACACTCGTGCAGCAGGTGGTCCCAGGTTTCAAGGGAGCCACACGCACATGCTGGGTTATCTGTTAGTCCGGAGAGGTTAAGCTTATAGCGGATGGCTCCATGTCCAGTGAGAAAGTAGGTAACATGGAGACCAGGGCAGAGCCATGTGGGATATTTTGGGTATACTCGTTGCAAGTTTGGGAGGAACCTTCGGGTGACGTCTCCTTTGTCAGACATCGTCCAGCGTTGTTGCTATATTGATGTTAAGTAGGTTTGCAGCCTGTACTTCTCAGCTTTACAATTATTTGCCGGGTTTGTGGTGTGGTCCTGGAAGGTTGTGGCTTTGCCGCGTGTGAGTTGCTGAAGCATGCCGGTGTGAGTCACCTCAAGATCAAGAGGGAGAGCACCCGTGATCACTTGTAGTGCGTGCTTGTCGATATACTGGAGGTCAGAACTGTGTTCCTAAAACCATTCCTGCACAAGTGTCTGATGGCTCGGCGCAGTGTCATCTTGGAAAACACCATCGCCGTTCGGAAAAAAGTGTAACATAACGGGGTGTACACAGTCAGTAAGCAGTTGTCGATAGTGGAGACCAGTGATACGTTGTTCCACATGCAGCAGGGGTCCAAGTTCCTGCCAGTGAAACATGACCCACACCATACACACGCCTCCACTGGCCTGCACTTTTGATACCATGCATGGTGTATCAAGAGTCATGTTGTTGACGCCAAATCCGTACACGACTATCCACGGCGTGGAGTAAATAACGTGATTCATCCGACCAGCACACCTTCTTCCAGTCTTCCAACGTGCATGCTCTTTGCACCAGGCGAGTCTTTTGGTTAGGAGAGGATGCCGTGGGGGCCGTCTGCTGGTATAGCTCGTACGTGCGAGCGTGCGACGCATGGTCATACCAGATATGACCATACCAGATATGACCAGAGGCCTGACGTAGCCCAGTGGTCAGGAGCGAGAGTGCATAGCACGCGTTCCTTGAGTGGACAGGGGTCAAGCCCGTGACGACTAAATACGATAAATATTTGTGTTGATGATTTATTGTAAACTCTACTGACTTGGTTGTCGTGCCGGAGTATAAACAGAAAATTTATTTTATTTTATATTGTTCCGGGTTGGCCCATGTTGTATTGGGTAGTCAACTGTTGAACAGTGCTGCGCCTGTTCGCCAGTGCGAGTCGTCGGACCCGGCGCTCACCTCTAACATCAACCCTTCGCTGACCTTTGCAGTTTTGCCGTCGGGTCGTTGTTTTATCATTTTGATGTCAGTTCTGGTACACTTTAACTACTGCAGCTCTCAAACACCCCACCAGTTCAGCCGTTTGGGAAATCGAGGCACCAGCTCGTTGAGCACCCACAATCAAAGTTCGATAAATCCTTCCTTTTACTCATCACACTCGGAATTTTACTACCTACTGAACCACTGATACCTTATCTATGCTACGTATGTCGACTAACTGAGCACTGTCGTACCTCACGTGGTCACATGAATGGGTCGCATTCAGTTTTCATAGGGGTAGTCATAATTCAGTGATCACTCAGTGTAGATATAAGAAAATGTTTTCTTGTGATGGCCATCGTACACTTCATACAGAACACGACTACTTTCTTCATGGATGTAAGTTAATAAAACTATCATCCTGTAAAGATTTGGCAGTGACTTGTCTCAAATTGCAGCTCTTAATTCACGTAAAAAGTTGTAGGTTTTTAGAAGCATCAGCGACTAAGGCCATATTGTTCCGTATATATACTATCCATATATTGCATTTGTTCTGTGGTCGATTTTTCTGTTTGTTGGACGAAACAACGCGAATTTCTGGGAGAAGAAACCATGCTACCCTCCCCTGAGATCGACTGACTCAGCCACGTTGTAAAAACGGCCATAAAAATTCCTTCGGTCACCGACGGGACATTGCCAGAATTTTAATAAGTTTGATAGCGGTTATCTTCTAGGTCTAAATCCATGCTAGGTGAACCGAGAAAAAAATGGTTTATAAAGCCTGAGGTATTTGAGCGAACAAACAAATCTATGTCGAAAACTTTTTCGAAGGAGTTCAGTTAGGCGATGATAATTCTGAATCAGCTCACATGTTTTTTTTATTTATTTTTTTATTTTATTTATTTATTATTATTTCTCCCTGATTGGGGTTCCACCTCATGACGGGTATTTCTACCAAGTACACAGGGTGGTTGTTGTTATGTCTGGTGTTATGTTGGTCGAGGAACTCTCTGACTATCCTTCAGGTGTTCAGGATTGCGAACTTCTGGAGTTCCTTGTAGGTGTTCGCTGGGAGATCTATTGCTGCTAGCCTGTCTTTGGCACCATACATGTGGTTGACACGATGATCGGGATGGTCGTTACTTGTTGCATATTCCACATCTCTTTGATCTCCTGTCTTAGGTTCGTGTAATTCCTGATTTTTTCCCCATGGGTTTTCTGCAGGTTGCCGGTGTTGGGTACCGCTATGTCAATCAGATGTAGGTAGCCTTTTTTTTCTCGTCTACAAGGGTTATGTCCGGTCTGTTGTGCGGGATTGTCTTATTATTATTATTTTTATTTTTTGAAAATATTACGTAACTGTCAGGTTTCCTTACTGACGACGGAGAATTCGTGTTTTTTTTTTTTTTTTACCGTTATCCGTCGCCCCGTCGTTTAAAAATCACTCATGGTCATTCTTTGGTGAAAAAACGTTTCTCCGTATTTTTGCAAAATATTGAATTTTAATCTGTTTCCCTTTTCACTCACACACACACACACACACACGTGATAAAACTACGTTAAATTGGAATTTAAAAAAAAAAAAAAAAAAAATGGTTGCGGATTTGTGCTTGTTTTTGTTAATGAATTGGCTGGCTGCCAATTCGTTAACTGTGCAAAATAAGAAACGTGCCGTGATAGAGTGGTGTTATGTGCAGTCATTTCGTAGTACTTGTGCCGTGCGAAACTAATTAATAATGTCTTTCAAGAAGGTGACAGAGAAATACGGCTTAAAATTTTAGAAGACATGCATAAGATTTTCTCTGTATTGTAAAATCTGACGAATGGTAACACGTTTGCTTTGTGTACTGTTATGCATGTGATTTTTTTTTTTAAAATTCGGGAATCGCTAAGTAATCAGAAAATTGCAAACAAATAAGCATTAGGGCAACATGCGGCGCATACAAAGAAAAATAGATGTAGAAAATGCAAAACTAAAGGTAGCATTTCATAATGACGTTGATATTATATGTGTTGACGGTTTAGTTTATTTGCATTTTATCACAGAACATAATCCTTCTCTAAGTTGTGCTGATCATGTAGGGGCGTGGTCGTATTTCCTAATAACGAAAACGGTATTGTTAATAAAATTGCGCGAATAGGGAAAAAAGAGATGGTAATGGTTCTGAAAAATTAGCCACTTTCAATTGTTGCATAGCAGAAATCAGATTCCAAGCAATATCATATTGGTGACATTTTGTAATAAAAAAAGCATCTTAAAATCTAAAGGGGTTTCGTCTAGTGCAGGCATTGGATGGTAACTTTATAGTGTATAACATTGGATAGTTTCTTCCGAAGAATCTGAAAAAAATGGAGGGAGCGGGGATCCTTCAAAAAATTATGTGGCACTTAGTGTAAACAATGTGCTTATTATGTTAAGCCTAATCTGTGGAGTAGCAAGGGTATCAAAAGAGAAGATTGAGCAATTGTGTTAATCTAATTACAGTGCAAAAACTTATTTTTGATAGATGTGTAGTTTTTGAGATATTAATTGAAAAAGAGTTGGAAAGGACTTTATAACCACACTGTACTTTTCGTTAATTATATTTTTCTCTCGATATGAAAAATTGAAAAACCTAAATGATGAAATCTTCTGCGTCTGTGTATCTCGTTGTATATAAATAAATAAATACAACTTATAAAATGATGGATCGCAGATTATTTTTCCTTTTTACAGTTTAAATGGGTTGGGTCTGAAAATATGTTGAGAAAACTCGTAGAGGACTATCGAAATGGTACCAGTCAACATTTGCGAAATAAGAGAGAGAGAGAAAAAAAAAAAAAAAAAACGTAAGGTTTGCTTTATTTTAGAACGCAAGAAAGAGATTCTTGATTGCCAGTGATTAATTTTTTTTCATTCACCTTGTTTCTGTGAAGTGTGGTTTCTTTTTGATTCTAGATTAATTCTAGAAATACGTGATATGATGTTAACTTGTGAAGGGCACAGACACATATCATAACAGTTGAAAATGAGATGTCTGTCATTACTAGATATCACGAATGATCTCGTGTGTTCGTGTGTGTGTGTCACGCACAACCTGAGATTTTTGATTACTGTTACACTTGCTATACTAATCAAAAAGTACTACACGTACTAGTATAGGTCTATTTTCGTGTGTCACTTACTTCATAAGTTGAGTGGCTCATTTATTCCTACTCTCACTTTTAGATATTTTTTTAAAGTCGTTTTGTTTACTTATTTGCTTTGTTTCCGAGCATATACTGTACTTGCATTTTCTTAACGCTTTATATTTCAGAATATATGCTGCTTTTCTAATTCATTCCAGGGTAAGATTTTTTCGATTATCTCCTTATGAAGAGAGAGAGAGAGAAAAAACATTTTTATGTATCCTATTATATTGTCTGCAGTAGCATATGTGTTCTCTTCTGTGTGCTGGATTTGCTGGAGGATAAACCTAAGTTTCTGTGGGTGACACAATCATAAGCAATGGGGGGGGGGCTTAAAAGTTCTTGTCGTATTTGACAAGATTCGATCCCAGGCCCTTTCACTTGTGTCCATAGATTCAAGCAAAAATACTGTTTTCTTTGGGAAAATTTTCTCTTAATTTCAACCCTTCTTGGCTAATAGTATGAAGGTAAGGTGGTTGATAAGAAAAGGAGTGGTCAACAAACCTAGGAAAGATACTGTAGCTTTCTCGAAAATCTTTAGGAATGATAAAACGACAGAAATGGATCTAAAGATCCTACTTGTAGGCAGTTCCCCCCCGTCTAAGAATGCTATGAAAAGTTTTCCCAAAGGTGTTCAATGAATGATGTGAACGCTGCAGAACCTTGGACCATGAATAATGGTAAACCGACTTTCCTCACAGTTGCTTTATTGGGGAGTTAGTTAATAACTTTGACGAGGTCTTGTTTCCTGAGTATGATATTGCGTAGAAAGGTATTATGAAGCATGGGAAATTTATTCAGTCTGGTTGGAAGTTCACTGAACACTGTTTCCACCTTGGTTGCTGTTAGATTAATGCACTGCGATTTTCTTGGAGATCTTTAAACTTCTTGATATCCATTAATGATATAAATAAATATGCTTTCCTTCTTCCCTTAGGAAGAGTGCACATTCTCTCTTGTATGTTAATAAAGAACCTTATTATTATTATTATTATTTTGTATTACTATTTTGCGACAATTTTCTCACACATTTTAATAGGATAAAACTGTAATGTGTGGTTTAAAAAAAATAAATAAGAGAGAAAAAACATTGCATCTTTATGTACTGGGTCTGGGAAAGTCTTAGATAACTCAGCTGATGTTGCTGATGAATTGAATAGGTACTTCCCATCGGTCTTTACTAACGAAAAACCCTTCCTGTTAACTTTACTGATGAAAAACCCATCGGGCTGTGCAAGTGAGGCAGAAACATATTAAATTAGGGATTTCGAAATTACAGATGACTGTTTATTAGAAAAACGCTTCTTGAGTGTGGCCACGTTAAGGGTATGTGTCATCTGCCCACGCTCGAAGCCATGGTGGTCCAAACACCTTATGCACCAATTTAAAGAAAAGCAACGACTACATCCTCAATTCAGGAGGCTACCTACAGAGAGATCATACTAATCTTATTCATTAGCCAGAAGCACCTTCCAAACATCCAAGAAGCAAGCAATCGTCAAGATCAAGGAGAAGAGGGTAGCCTGTAGACAGGGAACCTGGTCGACCAATCAAATCGGGTCGCCACAATCGTTACACCAGGCCTAATGGAGCGATCACGTAACTCGATCCTTCAAAACAGACAGTGAAACGGCAGACTTCCCGTGGAACAGTACCCACTACGACTCAACTAACCTCACTAAAATGTCACTATACGAAGAGGCGCTAATCAAGGCCATCAACACCCTAGTCGATAAGAAAACGATGAAAGTGACTCTATTTTCACATTTTGTCTATAAATCACCACTTACTTCATCAGCGAGGAGCTGACGGAGTTGTACAACAGGGAGTCGTTGGCCGAATTACAGAGTCGAGCCAGTTCCAAAAACCCCAACTCATCTATTGACTACAGGACAATTTCTATTTCCTCACCTCTTCTCAATGCCTAGAGAGATGAAATTGCATTTTCAAAGCTGTCACCAATCAGATCCTCTCCCAACAACCTCAGAACACACACACACACTATGCAATCTCACAAAGATCACCAATAATATGTCTACAGGCTCCAAACTTGAAAACCCTTCAGGCATGAGAACGAGGCTCTATTCTTCATGCTGTATTTCTGGATCTGAAAGCTGCCTTTGACTCAGTACAGATTAATCCTCTCACGTGCCTCCTGGAGAACTACTACAGCTTCACAGGTAATGTTAATATACTCCTCAGAAGTCTACTCACCAAGAGATTTCTCACCTTCCAGCAAGGGAATGGCTGCATCACCACGCAGGTCGAAGTCGGCATACACCAAGGTCGATGTCTGTTGGCAGTGCTAATTTCGGCGACATTTCTACCGCTAATGAATGGGATATCTGCATTTCTGGCCTACGCCCACGACATCGTATGCTATCTACGCCCTGTTAACACCTCATCATACCCAGCAAAGAAGCTATCGAAGTCTGTTACCCTCAACAAATATCTGTCCTCCTGTAAATATGCTGCCTTTTTTGGGGCTAAAACTTAACTCGGAAAAATCAAAGTATATCATCTCCTCACCGAGAGCATACGCAGACCTCAATGCAGCATCCTCTCTGGAGCCCCCCTCGCAGTTGAGGGCTCCAGAGAGGATGCTGTATTGACTCGTAGCTGCTCATTCTACCGCTAATTAATGAGATATCTGCATTTATGGCCTACGCCCTCGATATCGTATGCTATTACGCCCTTTTGTCCGTTATCATCCCTAACTTAAATTCTTAGGGATGATAATGGACAAAAATCTGACTTATAAGGATCAAATCCAGCAATTGCGCTCAAAGCCGCTACGGGCCGTCTGGGGCTTGAAACTCGATCTCTGTTAATCGCATAATAAAGAAACAGTCTGGAAATTTCTCTTCTACTACTTCGGCTCAATCAACGGTTACGGTATTGAAGTCTGGTCCTCAGCTCCTTTTTCCAGCTTGAAGACGCTTTGGGGTCTACAATTCTGGGTCTTAAATTGGGCTAACAATTGGGCTCACCTTTCCTATACGACACAGCTCACAGCTCTGTAAAAATCTAAGCTACACCCCAGCCTAACACTTGGCATATGCGCAGAAGCTCACAATGGCACTCAATCTGTGCTAAGCAGTCCACGACTTCATCAACATCTGGGAATTCGTGGGCTGAAATATCTCGGGTAAGTCTCTCAGAAACCATCCAGCGCTCTGCTGAAACATGCAGAAGCTCTACACCTTCAAGCGACACTTTGCAACATCGGCGCACTGAGCTCCTCTGACATTGATTTTGATCTGTGGTCCAGTGATTCGGCATACAGGGAAAACAAGAGAAAATCCATATTCACCTGCAGTCACCGTTCCTGTAATTGTCATTAAAACTAAAACTGACTCCAAGTGAAAAATGTCCCGCAATTATCGATAACCCAAAGCTATTTAGGTTAATCATATGTTAGAGAAAGCGATATATTAGCCGTGATTTATGTATTATCTGAATGTTATATGAATTACAGCATATTGTTGTTCTATGTTGTTCTATTACAGCATATGGAAGTTGAAAATGCTGTTTAAGCATTGGTAATGCATTTCCATCATTTCTGCTACCCAGCTAGTATCCATGCATCGTTTTATTATATCTCATATTGTGAATACCTTCCCAACGATTTGGCTAGATATTGTACTACTTCGAATAAGCAACGCTTCTCTGGTAGAGAAGACTATTGTTACCTATTCTCAGATGGGTACGAGAGAAGCGTTACTTATTCGAAGTAGTGCAATACCTATCCAACTGATTGTGAAGGTATGAGATATAATAAAACGATGCATGCATACTACCAGGATAGTAGAAATGATGGAGATGCATTACCCATGCTTAAACAGCCTTTTCATACTCTGACATTTAGTCAAGGATTATATTTAGATTATATGGATGTTGTTTGCATTCAATGGATGCTCTATGCATTCTATGCAGTTTTTCTATGTTTTAGCAAGTTGTATGTAAGTAAATATAATGTCTCCAATTAGATTGTTAGATTCCTCTGGATGCCTGTAACGGGAATCGTATCCTTGTAAAAAATTTGTGAATAAAGAATTTTATTATTATTAGAAAAGATTAAAACATAGAATAGAATGCTTTATCTACGGAATCATGTTATGTTGCAGAGATGATCTGTCATTATCAATTTCTCTAGTGCGCATTTTGATGGATATGAACTCTGAATTTTTAATATGCGAATAGGGTCGTTTCTAAATTCATTATATAATCCGATTTTAAAGTTAACTTTACATCGGGAATGTGGGATAAATTCTAATTCTAAAAATAGTGGGATAGAGAGTGGAATAAATTCTAAAAATTAATAAATAAATAAATTCTAGAATTTATTTATTTATTAATTTTGATTCCAATAATAGTGAAGTGCAGCTTCTCTCAAGTGAACCAAAAATTTATACCCACTTTTTAGTATAGCTTGATGATAGATTTCGGAACCCAAAACGACGCCATTTATGTACGAATATTTACAGGTAAGATTATGGTTGATGTAGGCAGGTGTAACGGCTTTGTAACATCACCAAATCAAACAAAATTAAAAAGGATAAACTTAATTAACTTTCATTGTTAAATGTGGGATCAAGTCTCTTTTAATTGAATTTAATATGACTAATAATGGAACCTATTTCATATTAGAAGCAAAATGGCGGATCGAAATAAAAACACTGTCATACAAGCCTACCCCCCCCCCCTCTACGTGTACTATAAAGTTGGGTTGGATTTGGCTGGAAACACAAGAGTTGTGTTTATAACCAGCGCGGGATAAAATGATAAAATGCTTTAATGACATCAATAAAAATTTAAGAGCCTGACTGCCAAAGAAGAGTGCGAGGGTGTATTCATCAGTTCGTCACAAAAGATTTAAAATAATGACATAAAATGAATTTAAAGTGCTACTAATACTCGGCAGTGTTTGGAATGTTTGGAAAGAGCTGGCAATGGCGAAATTAAAAGTATAGAGTGCTTTTATGAAGGAAGGTCATGTAATCTAAATGACAACTTCCTCACTAGTTTTCCTAATCGCAGAAATGTGAAGTTGTTACACTCCGAAATGTTTGAAGCTCTCACTGGCACGCGAATGTTTAATATGACTGAAAGCGTGAGCTTAAAGGAAAATTGATTGTTTTTGCTTCATTCATCACACATCTCAGGTTTGTAATTAGACGTTAATTGCAGAGAGAGAGAGAGAGAGAGAGATTACTTATCGCCAACCATACATATAAGCTATATTTGCACAGTTAGAATATTGTCTCTTACGACCAAGGATTGAACTGTGTGCAGATTGTGATTAAAGTGCGATGATATGCGAACTGATTTCAGTCTGCATTTATTAAAAAAGTTTTTTGTTAGTGGCACAAGGCTCTGTAACTGGATGTACGGAGCGGAGTACATGCTTCATTTTGGATGATCCTCTTTCTTTTGTTAAACTATGTTATAACCATTTCAAAAACATTTAGGAGACCCCTAATTTGTCGGAACTCTGATGCATCGCATCCACTACATAACCCCCCCCAACACCCCTTTGACCTATCCTAGGTGGCAATAAGCTCTAATATGCACGTGCAAGATTCGACCACCCGAGTCCTCACAGTTGTAATCACTGTCAGTGGCAAAATTACCATACCAGGAGACAGATGTAAATTCACTCCGCTAACAGTCGAAACTTTTTAAATATTTTGGCAACGCAAGTCTTAAATTCACCTGAAAATGAAAAACCTGAAACGGCAGAGAAGAAAAATATATGGGATGCATATAAATTATCAGGCGACACAGACGCCTATGGTAGATATAAGCTAGTCTGTAATCAAGTCACAAAGGAGGTTATGCGAAGGCAGATTAGGAGAATCTTTGGCAAAGGATGCTAAGAAAAACAACAAGAACATCTTTAGTTATATAAACTTTAGAAGGAAGGGGAAGAACCAGATTTGTCCACTTGCTATCGATGGTTCGAGTGTTGATGATCCTGCTCAGATAGCTGACAATCTGAATGAGTATGAATGCATCTACATTCACACAAGAGGGGTTATTAAGGGAGGAGAATGCCAGAAGTTTATCAGACTATAACAGGATACTTGATGATTTTCTAATAACTGAGAGCAAAGGGAAGGAGAAATTGTTGAAGTTAAACAAAAGAAAGGCATCCAGGATGGATGGAATCTATCCAGTTATAGTAAAGGAGGCGGCAAAGGTAGTAAACACACCCTTAGGCATAATTATGAGAGCATCCGTGGACTCGGGGGAAGTCCCAACGGACTGTACATGTGCAAATATATCGCCAATTCACAAAGGGGATTTAAGGGCGACACAAGTAGTTACAGACGAGTTAGTTTAACTTCTAACTTCGGGAGAAAATAATGGAATCACTGGATAAAGATGCATTGCAGCATTATCTAGAC
The DNA here is from genome assembly GCF_048544385.1 of Mastigoproctus giganteus. Lineage (NCBI taxonomy): Eukaryota > Metazoa > Arthropoda > Arachnida > Uropygi > Thelyphonidae > Mastigoproctus > Mastigoproctus giganteus. The sequence continues at coordinate 13,163,947 of NC_143576.1, forward strand.
AAGCGATTCCCAAACTGGGCTCCGCAGACCAGTTCAAGGTGGTTCCGCGAAACGGACCCTCTGGAATTGGTCAAATTATGCCTTCTGTGTATAGCAAATTGATGATAAAATAAGATTATTATTATTATATGTTTATGTAAAAATAAGAATAAAGTTGAGTTGTTTTAAACATAAAACTTTGAATTTTCTTTTCAGAATATCCGGTGTTCATACATATACAGGGTGTCTCAAAAATATTGGTACAAACGTTTACGGGAGGTAGCTAACATCTAAAGGAATGTGAATAGCATAGGAACCCATAACTGGAAACGTCACGGGAAAGTAGTAGCAGAGGAACAAGAAACAGAAATTACACAAGACAGTAATTAGTGGCAAACATTTATTTGACATAATATTAACAGTGGAGTACGAGTTGGATGCATTTCGTGATGTTACAACAGATGTTTGTTATTTGGAGCATTAGCAACTAAGGCCATATTGCTCGGGGATATGCGGTGGTCATTCCCTGACCTTTCCGCATCCTCCGTATTTGGTTGTGACGGGCTCGAATCTAATCAAGTGACAGCCATCTCTGAAACCAAAACGTTGCTTCCTCAGTATTAATTTAGAGAGAGAGAGAGAACATCTTTATTGCAACTAGATTAATACATATATAGATTTAAGTAAAGTTGCAATTGTCCCATCACGGCCAACGGCCAGGGGCTCACATCAGAATAGATAATAGTAATGCTCACATCAGGATATATAATGGATAATGCATATTCTAAATTTAAAAATGTAACATGTAAACGTCATTACACTTCCTCACATTAGACAGTATTAACTATATTTACAAGTGACATCGTACGGTTATATTTACAATAAAATATCTTATTTACAATTTTATTTTCAATAAAATATATAATATATATGAATGGCACTTCTCTGTAAAACGAATTCTGTCGTGGCACAGGATAGCTTGGCAGCCGGTGTGGAGGATGCACGAACTTGTTCTCATTAGATTCTGGGATTGGAGCGAGCTGCTAACACTTCTTTCCTGTAGGTTTTATCGCTGCAAAACTTCTGGAGGTCAGTGTCGAGGTGCTGTATTTCAGGTAGCATTTGGTTTGGGAGGAAGCGGTCTGAGATATGAAGTCTCCGATTCCTCGAGCAGAGCATCGGGGTTGACCGAAGTTCTGGCTTGGGTATTCGCCAGTAACACGAATCCCAAATGGACGGTGTGGAGATCTGGCCCGTGATCATTTTCACTGTAGCTATCAGTCGTTGTATTTCAATGATGTCAGGCAGTCGCTGCATCCCCAGTGAGGTAGCTAAGGCTGTAGTTCTGTCCTGCGGTGGGAGACAAGCTTTCCAGTTAGCCCATTTAAGTAGCCAGAATTCTGCTGCGAGGATTGGTTTCTTCGTTGTAGTAGCTGCTGATGCCCACACTTCAGCAGCATAGAGGAGTGGAGAATAAACTACTGTTCTGATATATTTCTTAATTACACGAGGCTCCTTAACATAAATTAGTTGTTGTTTAGCTAGCCATCGGAGAGAGGCTGCTCTGGAAGTGAGCTTGTCTACATGAGCATGAAACCGGAGTTTTGGGTCAAATACTATTCCCAAATCCACATGTGTAGGAGTGGCAGATATTACAGTTCCGTCGAGTGTTGGGGCTATTATATTTCACTAAGAGCTTTCCAGGGGAATGGTATTTTTCTTATATATTTGAAACGTCTCTTATACAATACTATATAGATGCTAATTATTTACTAATCAAAATGTCTGCCTTAGCTATCAGCTATAATAATGATATTGGTGGACCACAACAAGCATTTTGAAAGAGGAACTATCTAATTTAAATTTAAAAAAAGTTTAAGTTCTCAGTCTCCATGTTATAAAGTGTTCCTCTGGGAGTGGCGTAGTTTCAGATGAACGAATTTAATGAGACTAGGGGGGTTTTCGCCCTGCTCGCTTTGCTCACCAACTCCCGCGCACGCTTTTCTACGTAAAATGTAGAGGTATGACGCAGTAAGTCAAATCCTTTCTGCATAAAAGACACTTGTTGAAACGTACTGATTGATATTAAATCAGGAAATAACCTATGTAATTATTTACCTGTGCATTTGTAGTGACGCAATTGCCCCGTCCACTTGTACCACTTGACTCGTATCCCTCTTCTCCCATTGGCTACCCCACCACGCAGCATTCTCAAGCTGGAAATTACTATGTAATTTTTACCTGCGTTTACATAGGTCACTTAGGAAAGGCCTTTTGCTTCAGGTTCCATAATGCACGAGGAATATTGTTGCATCCGAAAAAACAGGACTAAAATATTTAATTAAAATATTTACAAACTATACAAATATTTAAAATAATTACAAAATACTAAACTATATACAAATATATAAACTACATTGGGTCCTTTCATTAGCTGACATTACAATGGAACATCAAATGATGCCAGGCGTGGTTATGCATTAGACAGTGAAGCACGTGCACGAGGCTAGTGAACGTTATGGAGGAAGTTGTCTTTCAATGGGAGATAACAATGTAATTATTTACCTGCGCATTTGTAGTGCCGTAATTTCCCCGCCCTCTCCTCCCATTGGCTCGAATAAATATCACTAGGAGGAAAACTTTTTTTAATGTATAGAGAGAGATTATGCTATCTCAATTTAAAAAAAGGTGACTCTAGCTCTCTAACTAATTGGGAATCATTTCATTCTATAAGCATGATTAACTGTCCCTGAAAAAACATATGGAAGTGATCATCATTGTTCAGTTATCTTTCTGTTTATTGGCTAGCATCTTATGTTAAGCAAGATTTCGATAGAGGTCACTAATCTTTTATCTTCTGAGCATAATTTAAAACCCTACAAGTTGACACTGTTTATTCGTATTCTGATTTAGCAAAAGCTTTTGACTCTTCTTCTATTCGTTTGCCTTTAAAGATATATACTTGAATATTACAGTTATGATGCATTTTTATTGCAAAAATTTAAACGTTCAGTTGAACTTCATTTCTTTCTCATTCAAAACATTATAATCTTATATTAAATTACTTCCAAAAGATTCGATGATAAATAAATTAATATTTATTTCTTATATTTCTTATAATTAATAAATTAATTAATATTTATTCGATGATAAATGATAAATAAATTAAATTGAATATTTAAAATTCAGAATTGGGTTAGGTTAAATATTGAAATTTGATAATATGCAAGACAAGTTAATTAATTTACGCAGTGCGTAAATTAATTAACGTGGTGCCAGACACGCTGTACAGCGTGTCTGGCACCACGATTCCTTACACCCTTTTCGGCGCCTCCGTACCCAGTTGGGCAAGGACAGCAGTGCGTAGCACACGCTTCTTGATTAGACTGGGGTTCGAGCCCGTGACCACCTAATATGGAGGATGCGGAAAGGTCAAGGAATGAGCTTTCCGCATCCCCGGAGCAATATGTCCTTAGTTGCTAATGCTCCTAAAAACCAAATAACAAACAAATAAACAAACAAACACCCTTTCATCTCCAAAAGGTTCAGTTACTGCTCCTCCAAGATCATTCTGCACTTGTGGCTTTTGCGCATTGGTTTCTCCAAGAAAGTGTTCAAGACTTGAATTTTCCAGCCTATGCTTTGTTCACGGATGAGGCTTATTCAATCAGCACAATGCTCATGTGTGGGCTCACGACAACCCACACGGTGTGCGCCCCCATGCGGCACAACATCGCTTCGCAATAAATGTCACCGACCATACCAGGTATGGTCGGTGACTGCTTAGTCGGCCCATACCTGTTACCATCCCGCATGAACTCCGCTAAATATCGGATCTTTCTTGAACAAGTTCTACCAGGGTTACTTGACGATGTTCCAGCAAATGTGAGACGCAACATTTTGTTTCAACATGACGGGGCGGCTGCCCATTATGGAAGGTGTGTTCGTGACCATTTGAACAGGCGTTTTGTGCCTCGATGGATTGGCCGTAGTAGACCCGTTGCCTGGCCCCCACGCTCACTGATTTATCGAGCCTTGATTTCTTTCTGTCGGGGGTCCCTCAAATCTATCGTGTATGAATCGCTTGTGGAGACGGAAATGGATCACGTGGGGAGACTCGTCTGCGCTGCTGCTACTGTCAAAGAAACGCCAGGTGCGTTCGACCGTGTCTGCCAATCCATGCTGCGTCGGTGTCACGCATGCATCGCGTCTCATGGTGGAACCTTCGAGCATCTGTTGTAACATCATGAAATGCATCCATCTCGTACTCCATTGTTAATATTATGTCAAATAAATGTTTGCCACTAATTACTGTCTTGTGTCATTTCTGCTTCTTGTGCCTCTGCTACTACTTTCCCGTGACGTTT